>NC_137608.1:50201150-50246150 GCF_963280865.1 Gymnoscopelus braueri | reverse complement strand
ATCCCCTTTTTTCCGTTTCCTACATTTAAAAAAATACATATATTATTTAAAAATATTAAAAAAGGTAAAAAAAAATCTGCAATTTATTTTCAAAAGTATTTCATAAATAAGAATAATGTAAAAAAAATCTAATAAGTTCTATAAATAAGTATTTATAGTATGTATTAAAAAAAATTGTAAGAAGTAGTGAAAATAGCAGATCTACAAGCTCACAACGTGGCGTGTTGTGTGCTTGTAGATCTGCTATTTTAACATAATTTCTCTTTTTGGTCTTCTCTTTTTAGACAACCTCGAATAGATGTGATTTGTGTTATATCCTCGTGCATTTAAGGTGTTTTACTGTATGTTTGATGTGACTTGTAGCTGTGTACATGTCATTACATTTCACCTTTTGTGTGTTGCCATCTCGCAGGCCACCAATCTGATCTCCAAGAAGGAGCTTCTGACCATGGACCCAGACACAGAAGACGATCAGCTGCTGTACGAGGTCACCACTGAGCCCAAACATGGCTTCCTGGAGAGCAAACTCAAACCTGGCACCCCCACCACCACCTTCACACAAGGTACACAGAGAGGGAAGGAATTAGGGGGAAAATGGAAGTTGGGAGGAAAGATGGTAGGAGAGAAAGACAAAAATATGGAATTTAAGAGAAAGAAAACATGCTTTTTCCCCGCTCAAACTCGCTCCAATATATAGCTGATCTACAAGCTCACACAGCATCGCAGTGGGACACGTTGTGAGCTTGTAGATATACTGTAGCTGCTTTTGCCAAATGTTCGCCCCTTGAATACAGGGGGGACATGAGGTTTCTATACCTGACTCTGTTTCCAGTGGTGTAAAGTAACTAAGTACTTTTACTCAAGTACTGTACTTAAGTGCAATTTTGAGGTACTTTTACTTTAGTGGAGTATTTCCAATTGTCTATACTTTTACTTCTACTCCATTACATCTCAGAGGCAAATATTGTCATTTTTACTCCACTACAATTATTTTAAAACTTTAGTTACTAGTTACTTTGCAGATATAAATGATTACATTATAAAACATACATATTTTATACCTAGGCTATTTGAAAATAGCCGATCTACAAGCTTACAACGCGTCGCATCGCGACGCGTTGTAAGCTTGTAGATCTGCTATTTTCAAACATTTTAGTACTTTTACTTCTACATTGCAGTATTGATAATTTTACTTAAAGATGGAGTGCCATGATATTTTTCAACCCTAAAACCTGATCATAAGGTATTATTATTATGTAAGGATTTTTTTCAACAAAAAAAAAGTGTACAGTAAGTGTTAAAATGTTGTTTTTATGTAGACTCACCCACCAGTGCATTAAGTATACCTGGTTCTCACCTTAGCACCTCCTCCACCACCTTAGCACCACCCACCTGTCCTAGTCCCTCCTCCTCCTCATGCCCACACCTGTTGTGTTATGATAATGAGGGGGAGGGTGTGGGCTTTGTGATGTCACTAAAGCGCTGTTTCTCTATTGGCACGTTTGACCCTCAAGGTTTCAGCCTCCAGGAAGAAACTCCAAATAGTCAGAGAAGACATAAAACACCATAAAAACACCACCGGGGGGCTTAATGAAGTTATATCAACCTCATAGACACATGAAAAACTGAAAAAGTGCAAAAACATGGCACCACCTCTTTAAGTAAAACATTTGAATACTTTTTCCACCACTGCTGAATAGAGACATTAGGTTTCTATACCTGACTCTGTTTCCCATGTTTCCTTCTCTATTCTTTACCCTTATAACCCTTTTCTTGAAAACATGCAAAAGGTTGGAAACTTATTTTAGTGAAAATGAAGTTAGTCAGCCAGCTTCTAAACGTTGTGCCTCTGCCCTCCAGCGGACATCAACCTGGGTCTGATCCGCTACGTGTTGCATCAGGAGCACGTCCAGGAGACCATGGACAACTTCAAGTTCCTGGTGAAGGACAGCAAGCCCAACGTGGTCAGCGACAACCTCTTCCACATCCAATGGTCCCTCATCAGCTTCCAGCACAAAAGGTCTGCATTGGGCACAGCACTGGTCAGGAGTCAGGACATACAGAAAGGCTTTTAGAAGGAATCCAGTAGAATTTACAGCATCTACAAGGAACTGTTGTAGAATTTAATTACATTTCATTACGTTTTCCTGTAATGAATGATTAATTAACCATTACTAAATGGTTAATAACTTTTAAGTAACAGCTAATCGATTAGATGATTCAATTACATATTAGTTAATTACTAATGTATCCCGTATTCTTGTGTTGAGTCACAATTATTACATAATTGCCCAATCGCAATTATATATCATAATCGTTTCCATGTGGAAAACTTTTCAGACATTTTCAAACAATTTCCAAAAATAGCAGAAATAGATCTACAAGCTATTGTGACGCTATTTCTTTTTTTTTTAAAGTATACAATTATTAAATATGTCGGTAATTTCTTTGTATATTTAAGTCATTCGTCATATCTGCTAGGTGCAATTTTTGATTAGGAAGCCTAAAAGGCAAACAGAAATACTTGTTTTATTCATAATGCTCCAATGTTCAATGCCAAAAACACAATTCAATCGTTAATCGTAATCATTTATAAATGGTAAATAAATGGTAAATGGTGCATTTATCTTGTGTTTTCAGCAGAAAATACATCATCTTTGTTTTGTCACGCAACAAAATATAAATGTAGCTTTAGAAGCCTTTTTTTAACTTTGTTTTGCGTGCTATGTTGTGCGCTCACAGTGTCCTGTCTGCCTGTAGATCGGGCTATTTTCCGCGCGGGACACCTTCGTACAACAAAGTATAAAACAGTTCTTATTAATGGTGTTTGCTTCCTCCTCAGCTACAACGTCAGTGAGAAGGCTGGCACGGTGGCGGTCACAGTGAAGAGGACGGGTAACCTCAACCAGTATGCCATCGTGCTGTGTCGCACCGAGCAGGACAGCGCCACCTCCACCTCCAGCGTGGGATCTCGTCCGGGGCAGCAGGATTACGTGGAGTACGCTGGCCAGGTAACTGAGCACCACACCTCTGACAGAACTCTTAAAGTCTTAAAAAACTCTTTAAAAAAAATATTTATTTTCTATCAATTAGTCACCCCCATGGAGACTTGAATTCATAGAATTTTTTTTGTTTTTGTCGCATTCCTAAGCCAATCATTTGATAGACTGCCCCAACACTCCTGATTTCGTGTATAGAGGGGCGGGTGTAAAGAGCCGGCGAGAGACTGCGGCTGATCCCATTGGTTCACCGATCTGTCCGTCAACCCCCGCCCCGTTAACACAACATTACGAGTGACGCCCACTGCACTCTGGTTGGTTGGGAAGTGAAACACTTCCTTATACCGAGTACACCGACGCGCTGGGCCAGGCTTTTATTTTTTAGCAACACTAAACAATAAAAGCCTTGAGATCGAGGCTAATAATTTGATGACCAGCAGGCAACGGTTCCGGTAGGTGACACAAAGGAGACTCTCCTACCCCAACCGCTGCCGGTCATCAAACCGTCGACTTAGGAATGCTACGAAAAGAAAAAAAAATTCATGAATTCAAGTCTCATTGGGGTGACTAATCTATAGAAAAAAAGTCATTTTGGGGCTGAACTATCCCTTTAAGAGTAGCTGCAAAGCAGTCATGGAAGAAGTACTCCCATTTTTGACTGTGTGTGTGTACACACGCAGTCCTATAGACTGGGGATGCCAGGCTGAAAGTGGTTGAACAAACAAAATAAACGTTCCTGTCTCGCCTCCCAGGTCCAGTTTGACGAACGCGAGGACACCAAGGTGTGCACCATCGTCATCAACGACGACAAGGTGTTTGAGGGCGCGGAGAGCTTCCACGTGGAGCTCAGCATGCCCGTCTACGCCCTGCTGGGCGGAGTCACGCGCGCCGTCATCAACATCAACGACACCGAGGACGAGCCCACGCTGCAGTTCGATAAGAAGACGTACCACGTCAACGAGAGCACCGGCTTCATCCACGCCCCCATCGAGAGGAAAGGTATGAACGCTTACCATGGCCGTCAGCATTCCATACGGTGCATAAGGCATCTGTAGACAGACATTTACTCAAGTACTGTACTTAAGTACAATTTTGAGGTTTTTTATTTTTATTTCCAACTTTCAATACTTTTACTTCTACTCCACTACATCTCAGAGGCAAATATTGTACTTTTACTCCACTACAATTATTTGAAAACTTCAGTTTCTAGTTACTTTGCAGATTTTGATTATTATTATTATAAAACATACATTAACCACTTCAGCCCTATATACAGTACATTTCAGCCATTTGAAAATAGCCGATCTACAAGCTCACAATGCGTCGCGATGCGACGCATTGTGAGCTTGTAGATCTGCAATTTTTTAAAAGATTTTTATACATTTTGAAAAGTTGTGAAACGGGACATTCTGCATAATGAATACTTTCTACTTTTGGTACTTTAAGTACATTTTGATACCAATACTATTATATTTTTACTCAAGTACATATTGAATTCCGGACTTGTAACAGAGTAGTATTATTTTTTTTTTCAACAATATGTTTATTTATTTTTACTTTTACACAAAATATAACAACATTATAATATAATACAAAGAAAACAGAAAACAAAAATGAACATTTACAGTCAATCATACAAGACAAGCATTGAAATGACAAAAAACTAAAACAAAAACAAAAGAAAAACATACATAGGCATCAACACTACTCCTCTCCAGATTCTTCCATTAAATGTGGCAGATTATTATTTTCCATATATGAAATAAAGCAACCCCACACCTCCTGAAACATCTCTTGTTTGTCCTTAAGTACGTATGTGATTTTTTCTAGAGGTAGGCATAAAACAGAGTAGTATTTAGTATTGATACTTTTACTTAAGTAAAACATGTGGGTACTTTTTCCTGACTAAACGAACGCGTCCCGTTTCAAATCCCAACGATCGACGTCACTTTCTCCTCTCTCTCCCAAAGGTGACACCTCCAGCTTGGTGTCCGCTCTGTGCTACACGGTGGCCAAGTCGGCGCTGGGCAGCAGCCTGCGCGGCGGCCTGGAGTCCGGCTCCGACTACAAGACGCGCGGCATGACGGGGGACAACCGCGTGGTCTTCGGCCCCCGGCGTCAGCATGTCCACGTGCGACGTCAAGCTCGTCGACGACAGCGAGTACGAGCTGTCCGAGGAGTTCCAGCTGGTGCTGTCGGACGCCTCGGACAACGCCCGCCTGGGCGACGTCACCGTGGCCAAGGTGGTCATCGACGGGCCCAACGACGCCTCCACCGTCTCCCTGGGGAACGCCACCTTCACGTTCAGCGAAGACGCCGGTATGAGATGATTAACTCTTTAACTGCCAGAGTAAATAGTGTAATCACCCCCACTGCCAGGGAAAACGAGCAATTTTACTGTACCTTTGAAAAATCATGGAATATTCTCCGTGACCGCCGATCTCGTGGAGATCGCCTCATTACACGCACGGGGGTCTTGTAGTATCGCTCGCGGTAATCCGTTGCCCGCTGTGGCCAGTTGAATGTGGCTTGTTTTTGCCTCAAAGCAAGAGGAACGGAGATATAGTCATTTCCCCATAAGAAATAAACAGGAAGTAAATTTGACGAGAAATCTCGTAGTTGGCAGGCAAAGAGTTAACCACTTGAACCCTAGCATCACTATCCTTGGTGGGGGGGGGGGGGGGGGGGGGGGCATTCGCCAATTATAGCAGATCAGGAAACTATTAAAAACATACCATTTAGAAATACTGGGCTTACGTATGAAATCTTGACATCCTTTCCTTGATTTGAGTTTGTTTTAGTTTTGTAACACACAATACATTTTCAGTTAGTTACTGTTTTATTACATTATTTTCTGTCTGTTTATTTTTGTTTTTATTTCAATTGATTATGATTGTTATTATATATTATATATATTGTTTTACTAGTTATTGTTGTGTGGTTAATTTTAGTTGCAGTTCAGGTGCAGGACAAACAGAAGATCAACATAAAAAACAATAATAGAGTCTGAACTACACTGTTTGCTCTGTTGCAGACTCTATCATTATTAACATTTACATGTGCACTCTCTTATAGTCTTTGAGGAGGAACTGTGGATGTTATGATTAGTCGTTTGTATCGTGTGAACTTTAAGTCTGTCGGTTAGAAATCTTGTGTCTGTGTGTATATATTTCAAACCTGATCGGGGTCACTCTGGTCTCGTTACCCGCCACCAGGTACGATAGAGATCCCGGTGTTGCGTCAGGGCAGTGACCTGTCCTCTGTCACCTCCGTGTGGTGTGCCACCCGGCCGTCTGACCCTGCCTCCGCCACGCCGGGCATCGACTACATCCCTAGCTCCAAGAAGGTGGAGTTCAAAGCAGGCAAGACCGAAGAGGTACGATCCGCTCACCTACACACCCCGAACAAACTGATGCTGCTTGGAAACGGGGAAAATTGGCAGTGAGTCTGCAGTTCAGACTGCAATGGGGAGTTTATTCCACAGCTTGGGAGTCAGCAGAGAGGAGAGTCTAGGACGTGTGGAGCGTTGTCCAGAGTGTTATAGCCAAATTCCAATACTCAAATTTCTCCCTCCTCGCTTCCTCCGTCATCTGTCCTCCAGCATGCCGGTGTTACGGTGAAATTGGTGACCTGACGAAATATGTGACCATCTTGTGGACTTACGTGGCCTAAATACCGCTAGGTATGCTAATAAACAAACCGCAATGATTTACGTTCGGACACTGACGTTATGTGACGTCTACACGATTGTCACATATTTCGGCAGGTCACCAATTTCACCGTGACACCGCCATGCTGGAGTGAGTGACCGAGTGTGAGTGAGCGAGTGAGTGAGCAGAAATTTGAGTATTGGAATTCAGCTTAAAAAGGGAGAAGAGTCTAGGACGTGTGGAGGGTTGTTGAGGGAAGGCTCGGACAGCGATCCCTGTGTTACTTCATGTTGTGGTGTTTGTTGTCCTGTTGCAGACGTGCAGTCTCACCATCATGGACGACGCTCAGAACCCGGCCATCGAGGGGTCCGAGTCGTTCGTGGTTTTCCTCAGCTCGCCGCAGGGGGCCGTCCTACTGGAGCCTTACGAGGCCAACGTGGTCATCAGCGACACCTTCCAGGACAGTATGTACAGCGGGGACCTCACTCATCATTTATTTCACATTATTATTGTTATTATTTTTTTACTTCATTGTATATTTTTTTTATTAAATTGAAATTACAAATATTTAATACAATTTTGTTTTTGTTTTTAATATTTTCACATAACAATTAAGTGACCCCCTTCTCTCCCAGTTCCCAGCATGCAGTTTGAGAAGAGCGCGTACACGGTGAAGGAGAGAGAGAGCGTCCTCCACATTCCCGTCGTCCGCAGTGGAGACCTGAGCTTCAAGTCGTCCGTGCGCTGTTTCACTCGCACCATGTCGGCCATGGTGATGGACGACTTCGAGGAGAGGAGCAACCAAGACGAGTCGCGCATCACCTTCCTCAAGGGGGAAAAGGTACGATTCGAGCCTGATTTGTACTGCCTTGTGAGCTTGTAAGTCTGCTACTTCTTTTGGGCACGGGACACAGAGGCTGCTGTCAATGCAGCCCTATTTTATACTGATTAGAGGTCTTCACAGGTCCAATATGACGGAATTTATATCCAGAGCCGACTGTTACCCGCCTATTATTCGAAATCTGAGTTCCGGACCCAAGCAGTACCGAGAGATGTCGGACCCGACCTGTATAGAACCGTGAATACCAGACCCTATAACGTTAATCCACCGCTCATTTTCTGTCGCAGTCTGCAGACAATTTTTTTCTTGTTTAACGTTATAATCGGCTTTGGAGTTTCCATTGTGCTTTGCAGAGCATACCGGTAACAACACGCTATGACAACTCCATTGCTTTTAGTTGAGTATTCAGAGTTTACCAGAATATATAATATGATATGATATAAAACAAAGTATTTCTCCATAGACCACCGAAGT
The DNA here is from genome assembly GCF_963280865.1 of Gymnoscopelus braueri. NCBI lineage: Eukaryota > Metazoa > Chordata > Actinopteri > Myctophiformes > Myctophidae > Gymnoscopelus > Gymnoscopelus braueri. The sequence goes on along the minus strand of NC_137608.1, from coordinate 50,238,186 downwards.
CTGACGTAATTTACACATCCTTTGTTTGTCTACCTGGTTCGCAGTTTTCCACCCCCATTCTGAATCCCATAGACGTATTTAATATCGCGTCAAATAAGAACTGTGTTCCAAAAACAAACAAATGACCCTGGCGGTTTGACTCTTATGGATATGAAGCATCAACTGACGGTGAGAAAACGATAATGTTACTTCCGCCGAATTAGTTACATTTTCGCCAGAAACAGACTGTATCAAATATAAGTGACTGACTATCATAAACGATATAGAACCTCCTCCATGACAATATCGCCGGGACAGTTTGTTTATTTATGGACCACAATGCTTATATGAGACGATTCTAAGATGACCCAATGTTATTCTCCATAGAGAAATTACTTCCGCAAACCTGGGGATGAACGAATGACGTCAGGACTTCGGTGGTCCATTGTGGTATTGCTACTGTACTCTTACTTAAGTACTTCATCCACCACTGCGTGATGTGTCCCATGCAGGTGAAGAACTGCACCGTGCACGTCCACGACGACTCTGTGTTTGAACCGGACGAGGAGTTCCAGGTGCATCTTGGGACGCCGCAGGGCGACCACTGGAGTGGGGCCATGGTGGGGGTCAACGACATCGTCACCGTCACCATCACTAACGATGAAGATGGTAACCATCTCTCTGTCACATACAGTATATAATATGTTTGACCTTGCCCCCCTATTGATCTCCAGGAATAGAAAGCACAGCATTTTGTTTTAGTGTGAAGTAAACTGGACAATTTCTGTCCGTGCAGAAAAGTCTGGCTAAACACGACTAAGGATAAGGATAATTCCTTTTAACAGGTCGTTCATGAAAGTCCTTGCGGTCTTGTTTCCAATGAGAACCTGTGAGCAATTAGGGGTTAAGAGTCTTGCTCAGGGACAAATTTCATTTCATCGACACATATGCTGACCTGGTCTGGAATCGAACCAGGGGCAACCAGGTCCTCTGGCTCCCTAGGCGGGCTCACTAACCACTCAGCTATGGCCGCCCCTAAACAAACTAGCACTAGATAATACTATATTACCCAGTCTAGGTGATTCTGACAATATCTTGCGACCCACTTTAGTGTCGTATCTAGGGGTGTTGAAAAAAACTATTTATCAACGATTAAAAATCGATTCACAACCCCCCCCCCCCCAATTAATGTTACTTGCATCAAAGCAATTATGTTGTGTTTCTGCATCAAATAGAACTACACCTAATCTAAGATTCCATCAAAGCCAATATGTTTTTACACAACCCTCTCTGGTATGTTATAGTTTTTAGTTTGAGCTGTCGGAAATAGCTAGGCTACACTTGGTTGTTAAAGTCAAGATGAAAACAATATAATAATTTGGATTAAACTGATTGGGAATAATCTTTTAATGAGAATCGATTTTTTTAAATCGTTTTGAATCGATTTTTAATCGAATCGTGACCCCAAGAATCGTAATTGAGTCGAAATCGTAGATAGCAGACGATTCACAGCCCTAGTCACGTCCAGTGGTGTAAAGTAACTAAGTACATTTACTCAAGTACTGTACTTAAGTACAATTTTGAGGTCATTTTACTTTACTGGAGTATTTCCAATTGTCTATACTTTTACTTCTACTCCACTACATCTCAGAGCCAAATATTGTACTTTTACTCGACTACAATTATTTGAAAACTTTAGTTACTAGTTACTTTGCAGATGTAAATATTACATTACATTATTACATACATTAACCACTTTAGCCCTATTTTATACCTAGGCTATTTGAAAATAGCCGATCTACAAGCTCGTGAGCTTGTAGATCTGTTTTTTTCAAACATTTTAGTACTTTTACTTTTGGTACTTTAAGTACTTTTTGTTACCAATACTTTTGTACATTTACTCAAGTAAATTGTGAATTCCGGACTTTTACTTGTAACGGAGTACTTCTATATTGCAGTATTGATACTTTTACTTAAGTAAAACATTTGAGTACTTTTTCCACCACTGGTCACGTCCCACCGGGCTGAGAGGGTGGAAGCACTGACCTGCACTGTGTTGTGGTCCTCTCTCTCATCCCCAGCACCCACCATAGAGTTTGAGCAGGCATCGTACCAGGTGAGGGAGCCCCCCGGTCCAGACGGTATCGAGGTCCTCAACATCAAGGTGATCCGTCGAGGCGACCTGGACCGCACCTCCAAGATCCGCTGCAGCACCCGAGACGGGTCGGCCCAGTCCGGAGTGGACTACAACCCCAAGAGCCGGGTGCTGAAGTTCCCCCCTGGTGAGTGTTATTGGACTGGCCTCATGGAGCTCATACACAAACACCTTCTCACTCTCATGTCTCGTTCTCGTGTTTAGTCCTGTGTTTGGTTCACAGGCTTGTATAATCAGTGGTTCCCAACCTTTTTTCCTTGGAGACCAACTAGTTTCTTATATCGGACATAAATGGAGAGCCCCCAAACGCACGCATGCGCGCATACACTTGTGTTAACCACTTAAAGGTATAGTTCACCCCTAAAATGAGTTTTTTTTCCGCTATTGATTAGTCACCCCATGCCCATGGAGACTTGAATTCATGGATTTATTTATTTTTGGTCGCATTTCTAAGACAATAATTTGTCAGCGGTTCCGGTAGGAGACACAAAGAGTCTCCTTTGTGTCTCCTACCGGAACCGCTGCCTACCGGTCCGCTGGTCATCAAATTATTGGCTTAGGAATGCGACAAAAACAACAACAAAAAAGTCTCCATGGGGTGACTACCGTAATCGATTTTTTTTGGGGTGAACTATCCCTTTAAGCCCTATAGATTGAAGTATTGAAGTATTATATGAAGCTTTGTTTTGGGTCCCGGGGGAGACACAAAAATGTATCTTTTTGGGTCTCAAGGTGAAAAGGTCTGGAGAAACCCCTAATCCATAGATCACTGTCTCTGCTCCAACAGGAATGGATCACATCCTGTTCAAGGTGGAGATTCTGTCCAACGAGGACAGAGAATGGCACGAGTCCTTCACCTTGGTGCTGGGCCCCGACGACCCCGTGGAGGCCATCCTGGGGGACATCACCACGGCAACGGTCACCATCCTGGACCAGGAGGCTGCAGGCAGCCTCATCCTCCCCGCCCCGCCTCTCGTAAGACAACAACACTCAGCTCTGTCACCGAGAGCCTTGAATGAACCCATTGAGACCATTGTTACATCTATACGTTGTTATACCTTTCAAGCTGGGACAGCACCCATGGGTCATATTCCTTTTTCAGAAAAAAAAGGATTTAGAGGGCGTTTTTAGAATCGGCCTCAGGTATATAATAGCTTTACTGTGCCAGGTGGAAAGTAAACGAGGTACCTTTACTCAAGTGCTGTACTTTAACTCATTCACTGCCAGGAATTAATTAATTAATTCATCTGTCTACCGTCCCCTAATCTCTCAAGAACAGATTCTGCTCTGCGTTTGAATCTGTCGGGGGGGTTCGTCATATCGCGTACGCACTGGCCTACAAGTGGGCGTGCCTTCAGATCAGGAAGCAGGCCACGCTTTACCCAATCAAATGTAGTGGGCGGGATTTACGTGTCCGCCGATCCTTCCCCACTAGAAGCAAACCGAAACTCATTTAACAATAGCGTCCTCGGAGCAGACAACCACGGAAAGATATTCACATTTTAACTTGCTCTTTCATCATAGAAACAAGTGGGCTTATAACCAAAACGATCCATGTTCTCTGGGAGAAGTGGTGTTAGTGTTCTGTGTAGAAATATTGTTAGTGGGAATGAAAACATAGTCGCACCACCGGAAGTGATGCGCTGAAGGAAGACCAAAACCCCGGTTTCCTTGCGTACGGGTGCTACGTTGACCTCCTCCCAGAGGCAAGTGAGATAGTAACAAACAGCAGAGGGCGCTGTTTTTCCTTTTCATTTGGCGATGGGTTCCCAGATTGACCGTCCCCTTGCCAAAAAAGCGAAAACGGGGACTTTACTGTACCTTTGAAAAATCATGGAATATTCTCTGTGACCTCCTTCCTTACGGAGATCGACTCATTACACGCACAGGGGTCCGGTAGAATCAGGAAAAAAAATCGTCCGGCCGCGATCCTCCCTTCCAGAACTATGGCCGTTTGAATGTGGCTTGTTTTTTTAAAAACAGCAGAAAAACAGAAAGCCGAGAAAAATTTACTTTAACATGAAAGGAGGCTTTATAGACCCTCCAGAAAAATGCGATTATGCGATCGCAGAATTTACCGCATAATCAGCAAAATGGCGCATAATTATGCGGGGGTAACGTTTTTTCAAAAAGGCCGCATCGCATAATATGCGCATCGCATCGCATAATATGCGCATCGCATCGCATAATATGCGCATCGCATCGCATAATATGCGCATCGCATCGCATAATATTTCGCCGCATAAAATTGTAAAAAAAATCCCCGCATATTTCATTGCAAAATCATGGATTTTAGCCCGCATAATCAAGAGTTTTAGCCCGCATAATCAAGGATTTTTGCCCGCGTTTTTCTGGAGGGTCTAGCTATTCACCTGTTTCGTAGGCTGTGTGTTTTCCACTTCCTGTCAGATTTCATTGGATATCATTAGTCAACTGACCAGTTTCATTGGATTTCATTGGATCAAATCCACAGGAAGTGGAACACACACAGGAAGTGAAAAGCCTAGGAAACAGGTGAATAGCTTTTTTTTTTTTGTGGTCACGTGATTTCTGGGTGTACTCTTCTTCTTCAGTGGTGCTTGGATCATTCACAGAATGAAGAAGTGGCCTTCTCACTTCACCTCATGCATTGAAGGAGGCATGAGCTCAGTTCAGGGCTCTCCCCAGGCTGGCAGAGGGAGAGTAGCGCCCAGGATTACAGTTTAGGCAATTGGCACTGGGTGAAAAAATGGGTTACAAAAATCGTGGGATATATATATTTTTTTAAGAAATAAAATGGAACCCTGGATGCACCTCTCACCTCCTCGTCCCCTCTGCTCTCCAGGTGGTGTCCCTCTCCGATTACGACAACGTGGCGGAGGTGACCAAGCAGGGCAGCAAGAAGACCCCGTCCCCGGGCTACCCGCTGGTGTGCGTCACCCCCTGCGACCCGCACTACCCCAAGTACCCCGGCGTGATGCGGGAGCGCTGCGAGGAGGCGGGCATCAACCAGACCCAGGTGCACTTCAAGTGGGAGGTGGCGGCGCCCACCGACACCAGCGGCGCCCGTTCGCCCTTCGAGACGGTCACGGACACCACGCCGTACACCAGCGTCAACCATCTGGTGAGTTTGATTTGCGAGGGAAGGAAGGGGACAAAACCATGTTTGACAACTTTCCCTACCGAAGGTTCTGGCAGAACAATTACAGGCCTGTGATTTGTTTCACAGACGGCCATATCCAGTAGGCGCCAAGGTTATTATAGTTTTGGATTTTTCATTTTAGTTTAGTTTTGGTTCATTTTGAATATTTATTTTTCAAATTCAGTTAGTTTTAATTTGTTTTTAGAGAGGATTTGCTAGTGTTTATTTTTGAAAATGCTAATAGTTTTAGTTAGTTTTTAGTGTTAGTTTTTATTTATTTTATACTTTGGGTTATTTGTCAGGTGTAGGATTGAAAAGGTAAGTATTGTGTAATAAAAACGTAACAAAAGATAGCATTTATTTATACATTTGGTTCAGCTCGTTTTAGTTAGTTTTGTAAACACACAATACAGCCTCAGTTAGTTATCGTTATTTTTTTTTTCTTCTAGTTTTTATTTAGTTCAGTTAACGAAAATATCTTTTCAATTTTAGTTTTCATTATTGTTAGTTTTGTTAAAGACGGGGTGCTGTGATTTTCAGTGATCCCCCCCCAAAACATAATCATCAGGTACTATGGTTATACTAGGAGGAAGATTCTTTTCAAAAAAAGTGTACAGAAATTGTTAAAATTATGTTTTTATGTGGACACGCCTCCAGTTCATTAAGTATACCTGGTTCTCACCTTAGCACCTCCTCCACCACCTTAGCACCACCCACCTGTCATAGTCCCTCCTCCTCCTCATGCCCACACCTGTTGTGTTATGATAATGAGGGGGAGGGTATGTTTTACTATGTCACTAAAGCGCTGTTTCTCTATTGGCACGTTTGACCCTCAAGGTTTCAGCCTCCAGGTAGAAACTCAAAATAGTCAGAGAAGACATAAAACACCATAAAAACACCACCAGGGGGCTTAATTAAGTTCTATCAACCTCATAGACACATGAAAAACAGCAAAAGTGCAAAACCATGGCACCACCTCTTTAACTATAATAACCTTAGTAGGTGCCCCCGTGGCCCCTGGTAATAAGGGGCTCTGGGCACTGGCCTGGTCCAGAACCTGTCCATGCCTACTGTACAGTAAGTTAAAGACCCATTCCACACGTCCCATGGTGTGGTTTCAATCAGAAAACATGTCTGTTCACTAAATGCACGTCAGGTATATTTTTCTCTCGCAAAAAAAGCTTCCCTAAACGAACTTTATATTACATTTTTCTTTTCTTTATCTTTTTAGTATTTCATATCATATGAATTATGCATTATGTTTGATCCTCCAGAACAATGGGTAATCCAAGAGTATTCACACCAAACGTACCGCGACGAAAACAACAAGCCGTCACCATGGATTAAAGTTTAAACTGATTTTCAGTCATTTGGATTCCATAGAAGTCAGCATTTCTTCTATGGAAGCATGTCATGCACCGACGATAGCCGATCTGCAAGCTCATTTGAGTAAAAGTACAAAAGTATTGGTGTCAAAATGTACTCAAGGTACCAAAAGTAGAAAGTACTCACTATGCAGAATGTCCCATTTCACAAGTTTTCAAATGTATATTGTGACGCATTGTGAGCTTGTAGATGGCCAAAATGTATATAGGGCTGAAGTGGTTAATGTGTGTTTTGTAATAATAATCTAAATCTACAAAGTAATTAGTAACTCAAGTTTTCAAGTACTTGTAGTGGAGTAAAAGAACAATATTTACCTCTGAGATGTAGTGGAGTAGAAGTAAAAGTACAGAAAATTGGAAATACTAAAGTAGAGTACTTGAGTAAATGTACTTAGTTACTTTACACCACTGGTGGTGTTGCACCTCGTTTTGAATCGCAGGCACTGCGTCAAACCAGTTTTCAGTGAGTGAAGTAGGGTATAGTTTAAAAAACACACAAAAACATGACTTTTGAGGCTGTTCCCTCTCTGTCGTCCCTCCCTCTCTGTCGTCCCTCCCTCCAGGTCCTAGACAGCATCTACTTCAGCCGGCGCTTCCACGTGCGCTGCGTGGCTCAGGCCCGGGACAAGTCGGGCCACCTGGGGACCCCCCTGAGGAGCAACATCGTCACCATCGGCACCGAGGGCTCCATCTGTCACACCCCCGTCACCACGGGGACCGCCCGGGGCTTCCAGGCGCAGTCCTTCATCGCCACGCTCAAATACCTGGACGTCAAACACAAGGAACACCCCAACCGGTGAGAAAGAAGGGTTTCTCCATGGGCCGCCCCGAGGAGACCCCCTTAGGGGGTCCCAGGGGGTCCCCAGCCAAATAGGCTCTATATGCACAGCAGCCATATTGTGAAGACATTCACAGGCGTTACCAATGATACTAATGAAGGCTCTGTTCCATTAAAACAGAGTCAGGGTGCTGATAGTGTGCATGTTGGCTCACTGGAGACACTCTGCTACACCAGTGGGTCTAAAATTGGGGTCCAGGGACCCTCATGGTTCCTTAAGGGGTGTCCAAATGGCCCCTAACGGGTGTGTAACTCTGAGAGTGTACAAATGGCCCTTACGGGTCCATTTGGTTTCATTTGAACACTCTCAGAGTTCTGGGGGTCGTGGAAATTGAAAAAGTCTGAGAACTAACTGTGCTACACGAAATGGAACAGAGCCTTCATTAGTATCATTGGTAACACCTGTGAAGGAAGTGATGATATGACTGCTGTGCATAGAGCCTGTAAACGATAGTCAGGAACCATATAGACCCTTACGGGTCTGTAACTGTGAGAGTGTACAAATTGGATCGTAGTAGTAATCATTGCTATAGAGCAGGGGTCTTCAACAGGGGGTCCGGGACCCCTAGGGGGTCTTCAGAGTTACTACAGGGGAGGCCGCAAAATCTTTGTGTGTGATATGATAAAAAAAATTACGTTAACCACTTGAACCCTAGCATCCCGATTCTGAGGAGAACTTTAGCCCCTAAATAGCCCCGTAAATAGCAGATCTACAAGCTCGAGGTGCGAGGCGTTGTGAGCTTGTAGATCTGCTATTTTTGGCAAAGAGGTATAGAGGTGTAGAGGGAAAAAAAGAGAAGACCAAGTAAAAAAAAAAAGGTTTAATCTGATACACAATTTTATACAATATAGAGGGGGTCCCTGCTTCATCTCTCTCTCAGCTAGGGGTCATTGGCCTGAAAAAAACTATACTATAGAGTGTCTCTCTAGCCTTTTAGTAAACAGAAACTACGTTTTCAGGTCGGGATACCAGTTTAACCCACTCAGGAGAGACAACTCAAACAGGATAAACAAGCGAAATTGGAAGTGATGAAACGCAACAATGAGCAGACAAACTTAGGAACTGGAACACTGTGAAACCCAAAACAAATAAATGATCTTGGGGATGATAAATCAAATGACAGGTATAGACCCCTAGCTGTTACTGAACAAACACTCTACCGCAGTCATTACTTTCAGAATACAGAGCTTTAACTTTTTAACACAAAATCGTAACCAATTTGTACATTCAGCCAGCCTACATGGAAGTAATCTCTCAAGAATAGATTCTGCTCTGCGTTTGAATCTGTCGGGGGGGGGTTCGTCATATCGCGTACGCACTGGCCTACAAGTGGGCGTGCCTTCAGATCAGGAAGCAGGCCGCGCTTTACCCAATCAAATGTAGTGGCCGGGATTCACGTGTCCGCCGATCCTTCCCCACTAGAAACAAAGCAAAACTCATTTAACAATAGCGTCCTCGGAGCAGACAAAACCACGGAAAGATATTCACATTTTAACTTGCTCTTTCATCATAGAAACAAGTGGGCTTATAACCAAAACCATCCATGTTCTCTGGGAGAAGTGCTGTTAGTGTTCCGTGTAGAAATATTGTTAGTGGGAATGAAAACATAGTCGCACCACCGGAAGTGAAAGGCTGAAGGCAGACCAAAACCCCGGTTTCCTTGCGCACGGGTGCTACGTCGACTTCCTCCCAGAGCCAAGTGAGATAGTAAAAAACAGCAGAGGGCGCTGTTTTTCCTTTTCATTTGGCGATGGGTTCCCAGATTGACATGGAAGTAACTGTTGCTGACGGAGTCCTCCCCTGTGTGTGTGTGTGTGTGTGTGTGTGTGTGTGTGTGTGTGTGTGTGTGTGTGTGTGTGTGTGTGTGTGTGTGTGTGTGTGTGTGTGTGTGTGTGTGTGTGTGTGTGTGCGTGTGTGCAGGATCCACATTTCGGTGCAGATCCCCCACCAGGACGGGATGCTGCCCTTGGTGTCGACCCTGCCGCTCCACAACCTGCACTTCCTGCTGTCTGAGTCCATCTATAGACAGCAGCATGTCTGCTCCAACCTGGTCACACTCACTGACCTACAGGGCCTGTCAGGTAGGCACTCACACACACACACACACACACACACACGCGCGCACGTGCACACACACACACGCACGCACGCACGCACGCACGCACGCACGCGCACACACACACACACACACACACACACACACACATCTACTGACAGCAGCATGTCTGCTCCAACCTAGTCACACTCGGGGCCTTTCAGGTCAGTCACACACGCACGCAAACACGGATGTACACGTGCGCGTGCACACACACACACACACACACACACGCACACACATGCACACGTATAATAAGGAGAGAAAGAGGGAGACAGCTGGAGAGACGGTTCATATATAACATACATGAACTGTCATACATACAGGAACATGGTTAAAATAATAATGAATGACGTAGTGATTATGAAACAGTGACTTAAGATTCCATCCGACAGCCCTAGTGTATCTGGATTAAAGGGATATTCCACCGCGCCTCCAGCCGAGATCAGGCTGATTCCGGTGCGTCTCAGGAGCGTACACATATGACTGAATAAAGAAGGCGCTGGAGAAACTCCATGTATTTTAACAGGGAATGTAACCTGACATTGAAATGTTTCTAGTTTTTTGTCTGCTTTGCATCCTGCTATTAAAATAAAAAAAAGCTCCAATCATCCAAGTTGCTCCAGCGCCTTCTTTATTCAGCCCCAATGTATCTGTTTGTATCTACGTACTGTGTGTGTGTGTGTGTGTGTGTGTGTGTGTGTGTGTGTGTGTGTGTGTGTGTGTGTGTGTGTGTGTGTGTGTGCGCGCGCGCATGGGTTTTTGATTGAAACCCCAGCTCATCAACTGCAAACTATTACAGGATATAGTATTTTTGTTCATTATTGATAGGTTTTTTTTACGTTATTCTTCCTATACTTCTTTTACTCTGTAACTTAACTGCTGTGCCGCCTCTGGTGCCTGAATTTCCCCCGCAGGATCACTGTGGTTCAGTGGTTCAGTGGTTCTCAACCAGTGGTCCGGGGGGGGGGGGGTTACCAGGGGGTCCCCAGCGAAATTAGTTAACATAGCGTCACAATCATTTTAACCACTTAGCTTTGGCTATTCAAAAATAGCAGATATACAAGCTCGTAGCGTGCCACCGAGTGCCGCGCTACGAGCTTGTAGATCTGCTATTTTTGAAAAATCTAGAACATTTTGCAAATCTTTGAATATATAATTTTATAAAGGAAACATTTTTAACTCAAATCTTTGCTTCTGGGGGTCTCTGGCACAAAACATTTTCAGATGGGGGTCCGCGGCCAAATGCATAATACATTTAGGGGTCCTTGGCATGAAAAAGGTTGAAAACCACTGCTAAAGGTCTCTATCTGTTTTGCGTTTTCTCCCACAGATTCAGGTTTCCTGGACGACGTGTCGTACGACAGCATCTCTCTGGGCCCCGGGTTCGACCGGCCGTACCAGTTCGACCCCAAGGTGCGCGAGGCCAAGAGCATCCAGCTCTACAAACACCTCAACCTGAAGAACTGCATCTGGACGTTCGACGCTTACTACGACATGACGGAGCTCATCGACGTCTGCGGAGGCTCCGTCACGGCCGACTTCCAGGTACACACACTGGCTGCTTTTGTTTAAAACCTGGGAACGCATCTGTGTAACCACTTAAACTATTATTTTATTCTTGGCTATTCAAAAATAGCAGATATACGAGCTTGTAGATCTGCTATTTTTGAAAAATCGTGAAAATGTGTGCAAATCTTTGAATATGTACTTTTTTTTTAAGAGAACATTTTAACTCAAATCTTTGCTTCTAGGGGGGTCCCTGGTACAACATATTTTGAGATGGGGGTCCGGGGCTAAATACATATCATAGTGGGGGTCCTTCACATGAAAAAGTTTGAGCACCACTGATATCGTAACATACGTTTTTCAGAAAACTGTTAGGATTTAGAAGACATTTTGTAGAATCGGCCTCAGGTCTTAATGAGTTAATGATGTCATTCGGTGTCACAACCTAAGCATTTCCTGTGCTGTGTCTTGGTGTTCAGGTGCGAGACTCGGCCCAGTCCTTCCTGACGGTGCAGGTTCCTCTGTACGTGTCCTACATCTACGTGACGGCCCCGCGAGGCTGGGCGTCCCTGGAGCACCACACGGAGATGGAGTTCTCCTTCTTCTACGACACGGTGCTCTGGAGGACAGGTGTGTGTGTTCACCACGCCGCTGCTGAGCTCGGACATGACTCCAAGACCAAATGAAATGGCTTTTTTTTTGGCGAGCGTAATGTCGTGACCAGCGGTCGACAAAGTGCTCAAACCCCCAGTACTTGAGTCAAAGTATTGATACACCTGGTCAAATATTACAGTCGAATTACCTGAGTTAAAGGTTTCATGACGTTCAGTTTTACCACACATTAAAAGTCTTTGTCATGGTCCTTCAAACATGTATAGAAAATTTTAACAAAAAAATCCACTCCATTGATCCATGGCAGGTGTTTTTCTCTCACATTTCTAAAGCCTTTTCAACTGCAATGAAAAAAGAAATCTTTGCCTGCGGGTGTCACTGGTGAGGGATTTTGCCTGTCAATCATCGCCTCTGCTCCGCCCCCCCCCCAAAGTAAAGGATAGGGGAGGGGAGGGGCAAGGAGGAGAGTGGGCGGGATTAATCGGCTGTGACCTCACTGTCGAAGGGCCAAGCTCAGATTACTTTTCAGCCTAATTATTCAGAAAACCCCAGACCACAGAAAATCCACTGAATGTTCAAAGTTCAGATGTTTTGGGTGTATTTGAGGTCATAAAACCCCCCCCAAAAAACATAAAAAATTTAAAAAGTGAAAATGAATGTCATAGAACCTTTAAAGTACTGGAAGTACAAATTACAAGTTATTGTTTCTTTTAAATATTGCCTTTTTAATAAGATTTTCGAGACATTATCAGAAAATATCAATAATAGTGAAAATAGGAGATCTACAAGCTCACAAAAGATCTGAGTCAAATGTACAATATGTGTCTTTGAAATGTAGTGGAGTGAAAGTATCCAAAAATACAAATACTCAATTAAAGTATAGATATTACTTAATTACTTAAGTACAATACTCAAGTAAATGTACTTTGTTACTGTCCACCACTCGGGCTATGGGATCTGAATGCAACTACACTGCCTGGTTGCAATGCCGAATCATGTTTGTTTTACTGCATTGCCTATTCCTCACCTCAAGTGCCTTCAGGTACATATTTCAGTGTACTGTTTAAAGTTTGAAAGGAGAACATTTATAATGCACCACCCGGCAGCCGTCTTGCTTTAGATTCAGAACAGAGTAGCAGCGCCCTCTAGTGTCTCCATAATACATCAGCTCTGTGTGGAAGAGGAACATTGAGATATGGATTTACATGGTGATATTGGTTGAAATATTGGTCTGAACCTGCCGATGTAATCATGCATTACTTTTTTGTTTTACAGAATGTAATTAAGATTGGATTTTAGGGACTTTTCATATACAAATACAAATCCTTTTTTTTTTGTTGCATCTATTGTTAAGTATGTGTCGGTCATGACCACGTTTATGCTCTGAAAGTGTTTTAAAGTCACTTTATGTCACACCACGAGAGACAGTCCCAACATGTTGGTTAGCGTGGATCTCCTGTTTGACCCCCTGACCTCTGACCTCCTGTGTGCAGGCATCCAGACGGACAGCGTGCTGTCAGCCAGGCTGCAGATCATCCGCATCTACATCAGGGAGGACGGGCGGCTGGTCATCGAGTTCAAGACCCACGCCAAGTTCAGAGGTTGGTCATATTTGTAGGCTACCTTTGGACCATAATAAATTATATCAATATCAATCATATCAATTTTGATAGCCATATGTCTTTTGTCGGCAGCGCAAAATAGCCATTCTTTCACATCTTGAGAATGAAGCGGAAAAAGCAGTGAGGAATCCTTACAAATTCTACAGAGAAACAGCCTATCTGCCCAGGTTACTTTCAGGACACTCATCCATGTATGAATTTCACATGACTTTACTGGTGGGCCATGAATAATGCATTTTAGGAAGAAAGCCACAGGCCATCAAATCTGCTCCCAACACGGGGGCCCGAGGGGACGCAGACGTATGGCCTGTGGCTAATGTCTGCTTTAGCTTCATATGAACACATTTACAGTGGTGGAAAAAGTACTCATATTTTTAACTTTAGTAAAAATATCAATCCTGCAATGTAAAATATTCGGTTACAAGTAAAAGTCAGGAATTGTTGGTATCAAAATGTACTTAAAGTACAAAAGTAAAAGTACTCAGTATTGCAGAATGTCCCATTTCACAACTTTTCAAAGGTATAAAAATCTTTTGAAAATAGCAGATCTACAAGCTCACAATGCGTCGCATCATTGTGAGCTTGTAGATCGGCTATTTTCAAATGGCCGAAATGTATATAGGGCTGAAGAGGTTACTGTATGTTTTGTCATAATAATAAAACTCTACAAAGTAACTAGTAACTAAAGTTTTCAAATAATTGTAGTGGAGTAAAAGTACAATATTTGCCTCAGAGATGTAGTGGAGTAGAAGCAAAAGCACAGAAAATTTGAAATACACCAGTAAAGTAAAAAAATACCTCAGGTACAGTAGCCTACTTGAGTACACATGTACTTACAGTAGTAACTTTCCACTACTGGATATGAACACATTTATCTCATGGCTAAAATGCAGAAGAGAACGTTACGGCTCTAGTCTTAAGTGTCTCAATGGCTAATACCTCCATCCCCCCCCCCCCCCCCCCCCATGCAGGTCAGTTTATCCCCGAACACCACACCTTGCCGGGCCACAAGTCCCACCTGATGGCCCCGGACCACCTGGGAGGCATCGAGTTTGACCTGCAGCTGCTGTGGAGCGCACACACCTTCGACTCGCCCTACCAGCTGTGGAGAGCCACCAGCTCCTACAGCAGGTCAGTACGCTGCATGCACGTACACTACACACTCCCAGTGGTGGGAAAAAAGTACTCACATTGTTTTACTTTAAGTAAAAGTATCAATACCGCAATGTAGAAAGTAAAAGTCCGGAATTCAACATTTACTTGAGTAAAAAGTACAAAAGTATTGGTATCAAAATGTAATTAAAGTAGCCAAAAGTAGAAAGTACTGATTATGTAGAATGTCCCATTTCACAAGTTTTCAAATGTATGGTCTTTTGAAAATAGCCGATCTACAAGCTCACAATGCGTCGCATTGCGACGCATTGTGAGCTTGTAGATCGGTTATTTTCAAATGGTCGAAATGTATGTAGAGTTGAAGTGGTTAATCTATGTTTTGAAATAACATTCAAAATCTACAAAGTAACTAGTAACTAAAATTTTCAAATAATTTTTGTGGAGTAAAAGTACAATATTTGGCTCTGAGATGTAGTGGAGTAGAAGTAAAAGTACTGAAAATAAGTATCTCAACATTTTACTTAAGTACAGTACTTGAGTAAATGTACTTCACATTCCACCTCTGCGCACACACACGCACACACACGCACACGCACACGCACACACGCACACACACACACACACACACACACACACACACACACAGAGAGACGCGCGCACACACACATGGTGATTTAAAAGGCTAGCTAGCTTGAACCTTGTTGGTTTTGTATGCGTCTGGGGGGAATGTATAGGCGGCCATAGCTGAATGGTTAGAGAGCCCCAGCAAGACACTTTAACCCCTAACTGCCCCCCGAGCGCCGTATGAATGGCTGCTTCACTGCTCTTTAATAGTTATAGGATGGCTAAATGCAGAGGGGCAAATCTCACGTATGTTTAAATATACCGTAGAGTGGCAAAAAAAACCACCTCAAGGAGAGGGGACCAGATTATTTATTGTATAGCATTTATCAGTTATAAGCTGGAAGGTGTTGCGGGGTGTCGTTGTGTCCCTGTGGTGATTATTCTTGGTGGTTTGTGTGTCTTAACAGGAAGGACTATTCTGGAGAGTACACGGTGTTCCTCATTCCCTGCACGGTTCAGCCCACACAGCCCTGGGTGGACCCCGGAGACAAACCGCTGTCCTGCACTGCACACGCCTCCGAGAAGTAAGTCCACCACAGTTAGGGTTGGATTTTGGTAGGGGGGGATTGAGGGGGTTCCATAAGAAAGGTCATTACCAGTCAGTTTTCTGATGTGATACTGTACATCCAGGAATCTTAGGAATGTTATGGGGAAGGATTTGGAGACTTTAAAGGGATGGTTCACCCCAAAAAATGGATGTATGTTTTTGTCGCATTCCTAAGCCAATAATTTGATGACCAGCGGACCGGTAGGCAGCGGTTCCGTTAGGAGACACAAAGCAAGATCTACAAGATCAAACATACCGTACATACAGCCACATAACACAGTGTAGTAGCCAAGTAATCCCAATTCCCTTTATTAGGCAAGGCAAGTTTAGTTGTATAGCATATTTCTTCTAAGTGCTTTACATAAAACATTAAGAATTAAGACAGCATTGCAGATTAGCAGTGCAATAAAATAAAGGACAAATAATACATTACGGTGATTGACAAAAGCTCAGTAAAAGGCAGCATAAAACAAAGGTTTGTTTTTTATCTTTCATTTAAAAGAACTGAGAGTTGTAACAGAACTGCAGTTTTCTTGGGAGTTTGTTCCAGATATATGGTACATATATAGATATGTGGTACATATATAGATATGTGGTACATATATAGATATGTGGTACATAAAAACTCAAGTTAGGATTCCTGGGGTGGGAAGCAGATCTGTCCCAGATGACCTGAGAGGTCCTGGATGGTTCATGATGTAGCACAAGTTCAGAAATCTATTCTGGCCCTGAACCGTTCAATGCTTCATAAACCAACGGTAGAATGTGGAAATCAATTCTCTGAAAGACACTGAGGCAGTGTAAAGATCTAACGGTCCGGTAATCAACATTTACTTGAGTTAAAGTACAAAAGTATTGCTATCAAAATATACTTAAAGTACCAAAAGTAAAAGTACTCATTGTGCAGAATGTCCCATTTCACAAGTTCAAAATGTATACAAATCTTTTGAAAATAGCAGATCTACAAGCTCACAATGCGTCGCATCGTGATGCATTGTGAGCTTGTAGATCGGCTATTTTCAAATGGACGAAATATATATAGGGCTGAAGTGGTTAATGTTTGTTTTGTGATAATAAGCTAATTCTGCAAAGTAACTAGTAACTAAAGCTATTGAAAATGGGAAATACTCCAGTAAAGTAAGAATTCCTGAGGTGTATTACAGTACTTGAGTAAATGTACTTTACACCACTGGTTTCACCTTAGGAACTGGACTGAACTTGGAACAAAACAAAAAACCATATGGATGCTGGAAACCTAAACGTCTCGTCCAATCACCAACAGGTTCCTGGTTCCCATAGCGTTCCAGCAGACCAACCGTCCGGTCCCTGTGGTCTACTCCCTGAACACGGAGTTCCAGCTGTGTAACAACGAGAAGGTGTTCACCATGGACCCAGCCACCGCTGATGTCTCCATGGCTGAGATGGACTACAAGGGAGCCTTCTCCATGGGTACGTAATGCCCGCTGGTTCTGAACCTGTGGAGCGTGGCCCAAACATGGGCTGGGAGAAGCTTCTGACAGGCTGCATGCACTATAACTATGTGCTGCAAATAATTTCAGGGTACATCGTTTTCCAGCAGCGGAAAAAGTACTTGCTTGTTTTACTTACGTAAAAGTACCAATACTGCAATGTAGAAATACTCTGTTGCAAGTAAAAGTCCTGAATTCTAAATTTACTTGAGGAAAAGTACAAAAGTATTGGTGTCAAAACATACTTAAAGTACCAAAAGTAGAAAGTGTTCATTGTGCAGAATGTCCCATTTCACAAGTTTTCAAATGTATAAAACTCTTTTGAAAGTAGTAGCAGATCTACAAGCTCACAATGCGTCGCGATGCCATGCGACACATTGTGAGCTTGTAGATTGTCTATTTTTAAATGGCCGAAATGTATATAGGGCTGAAGTGGTTAATGTATGTTTTGTAATAATAATTCAAATATAAAAAGTAACTTGTAACTGAAGTTTTCAAATGATTGTAGTGGAGTAAAAGTATAGTATTTCCCTCTGAGATGTAGTGGAGTAGAAGTAAAAGTACTGAAAATTGGAAATACTTTGAGGATTTTTTTTTTACTAATATAAGTAAAAAATGCCTCAAAATTGTACCTAAGTACAATTTTGTGCCAAGTAGAGACACCCAACAGACTCCAGTCAAAAAGTATATAAGTATAAAAAAAAAAAAAAAAGTAAGTATATAAGTATAAAAGTATGCAGTATATACTGTAGGAAGTAAGTGGTTAAAGGGGTATTTCACTTCTTGGGTCATTTTAAGGTCTACTCTGGCATTTGTGTGCACCCCCAGACAGTTACAAAAAAAAAGATGGTCAAATGAATATGCAATATTGAAAGCTGTCTGGGGGTGCACACAAAAGCCAGAGTAGAGCCAGAAGAGTTTTAAAGTGAAACACCCCATTATGGAGTTTGTGAAGCATTATATAGCGTGCAGGTCGTCTATTCATCTTTCATACTGACTGTCTCAGCGCAAGCACCTTAGGATGCGTGCGATCATCAGTCTCTGTTAGACCGTTTTGACAGCGTCACAGAACACAGAACAAATAGAGGAAGATTGTGCCGTTCACAGGACACACTCACAGTGATGTTTGAAGCCGGTTGAAAATCACTGGTATCACCTATTCTCCTTTCAGAGAGTGATTTGGGATGTTTTGCCGTACTCATAAAACTAGATGGATTGCGATATCAAACACTTGCCGGGTGCAACGGCTCCAGGAAGTGAATCATGTGAAGAATGATAGCCAGCACTCACTCGCTCTGTCTGTCCATTCAGGCAGTTTTCATTTAGTTATTAAAGCAGGCTAACATGACCAAGACGGATGCGTCTCGGCCGCAAAGCCTTCCTCAGCGTATTGTACGATATTCATGTAAAAGACAGCATCGTTTAAAGTCATACTGTTCAATACATTTTATATAAGGTTGCACTGGTATATTTCTCACAATAACCATTCCACATGAATGTGTATTTGGACAACGTATTATTCTCTATTTTGCATGTACCTTGTAGATCCCTATTTTTGCTGCTTATATGTGACCCTTATGTACAATGAAGTTGGGCATTCATTTATGAAAAATAAATAAATAAACATTTACAATACGGAGATACAAGGTTTCTGCCCAACAGCGACGATAGAATAAAGTTGATCTCCTCTCTCTCTCTCTCTCTCTCTCTCTCTCTCTCTCTCTCTCTCTCTCTCTCTCTCTCTCTCTCTCTCTCTCCCCACCTCTCTGCTTCCCCCTGCAGGTCAGACGCTGTATGGCAGGGTGTTGTGGAACCCGGAGCAGAACCTGAATGCAGCGTATAAACTGCAGCTGGAGAAGGTCTATCTTTGCACGGGCAGAGATGGATATGTGCCCTTCTTTGACCCCACAGGGACCCTGTACAATGAAGGACCTCAGTACGGCTGCATACAGCCCAACAAACACCTCAAACATCGCTTCCTCCTGCTGGTAAAAACAACATGATTGTTTTTATTAGACTGTATACAGGGATCAGTTTGTAGAAAAGAAAAGCCATAGACTTTGTTCTACAATAGATAGCATTCAATCTACTATTTGGCCAAAATAGGGACATCAGGTTTTAAGCTTGTAGATGAACTATTTCTGCTATTTTTGGAAAATGTTTGAAAATGTAATGTAATGTAAGATCTTTCAACATAGAAACGATTATGACGATGAAGCAAAATAATTGCAATTATCTCAAATAATTGCGATCAGGTGATTATGTAATAATTGTGACTATGGTTAACATCCATTTTTAACAAAAATGGTGGATTGTGATGTTATCAAACATAAATAAACATATCAGACAGTCTATATTTCCCAAAAGGAATGCATGTATTAGATTCAGTCTGAACAGAAGCAGGGATAATATGAGGCATAGATTTTCCAACCCCCTTTCCACCCCCAGCCAATACAACCCTGTGTATATAATTTATATTTGACTGATAATACTAGTATAGTGTCCAAAATAAAGGATGCAAGACTGGCTCAGATACACATTCTCATTTATTGGGAACGCTTACGCGTTTCGGCCTCAGCCTTCCTCAGAGCAGATAAAAAATAAAATACAAATCTGCTCTTAGGAAGGCTGACTTGGGTGGTATTTGATTCAAGTTATATTTATAGCTGAGCACCCGCTGCCTAAACAAAAAGGGCATCTAGAGGAAGCGCACCTGCTTTTTTTTCTCCTTTTTACCAATACTAGTATATTATTAGTGTATAGAATAGTATGCTAGATTTGGAGCATTCTGAGTATTTAGTCGTCCTCTGATTCCTTCCACAGGATCGCAAACAGCCAGACGTGTGTGACAGATACTTCCATGACGTTCCCTTTGAGGCTCACTTCTCCTCTGACATGCCTGAGCTGCAGTCCATGGCGCCCATGCCTGGCGTGGATGGTTTCACCATGAAGGTCGACGCCCTCTACAAGGTAAATGTGTTGCTCAGCCAGTCACTGTTACCTAGGGTTGTCACGGTTACAAAAAAAATTGATGATTAATTGTCACACAAATATTTGCGATTTAACGATTTAATTGTGTTTATGGCATTGAACACTGGAACATAATGAATACAAATTGTATTTCTGTTTGCCTTTTAGGCTTTGTAATAACAAATTGCACGGGGCAGATATGACAAATAACTCAATTATACACAGAAATTCCTATAACTCTTTAACACATTAACCGCCAAGAACGTAGTCCTACGGTCCGTTAAATCCAACTGTTAAGCGCCTAGACCGTAGCCCTACGGTCCACGGTCTTTTCGCGCTAAAAATTTCCGGGTGCACTTTCGGATTTTTTTTGATCCACTTCCGTTTCCGGTTTGATGACCGGAAATAGAATTATTTGGGATCCGGTTTTGACGATCACGTCCGCCCTCGTTCTACAGACGAAACTGAAACTCAATTCTCTTCCTGTAGTTTTTTCTCCTCGCATATCACTGTTTAACATAATCCGCTCTAACTACAACATGGATGCCCCGTTTGACACGTGGTTTTCACTGGGAGATACAGTGAGATGTCGCGGATGTAAACAGACCGTGTACGGCTCAATCTTAAGGATTTTAACAAGATCTATGGCGACATGAAAAAAACAACAAAAACACCTTGGCACTGGTGAGTACATTATGAGATTAACCTCTGGCGGTCGATGTGTTAAGTGCCAGAGTAAAAGTGTAATAGTGTCACCCCAGTGCCAGCGAAAACGAGATGTGATTGACCTAATGTATATGTATATACATTAGGTCAAACACAGATAGGGAGGGTTCCATTTGTAAAATGATAAAATAAAATAAAACAGAGGGGGGACATTTTCTTAACTGCTTAAGTTCTATGTGTTTCATTAGAGATTTTGACCAATTTGCCCAAAATAGGGATGCCAGGTGTAATGTTCAAAAAGAGGCCGTGGTGCACCGTGATATACACATACCATGATCCAGCTGGAACAGTATATAATACTGTTCCAGCTGGATCATATGTGTATATATGTAGATATCTTAGATTTTCTTTTTCTCCTCCTGAAAACGACAAAAACTAAATTCATCCACTTCTTTAAAGGGATTGTTGGCAACATTAAGCCTAAATTTGAAAAATATCTATATATATATATTTTGCATTTTCTCCCCTCTATCAGCCACTATATAATGATGCTGGGGTGTTTTCCTGCATTGAAACACAGTCCTCTTTCTGAAATCGTATTTTCCCTACTGTTTATGTTTGTCTCGGGCCGTAAATTAACGCACGCATGTGCGCATCCGTGCGCGTCCGTGTCCGTGTGAACTTTTAACTTTCGGTTTGAAAACGCTCTCAAACTTCGTTTTTGAGGCACATAATTTACTTTTCAGATAGCGTTTGGATAGAATTTAGTTGTTTAACTTCATATATGTGGTCAATTTGTCATGAAAGAGCCTATTTAAAAATAAAAATTCAGAGAACCGGCAGGGGCGGGCAGTTCCGTGAATTGTATCCGAATAAAGCAACCTATATTCGGCATGGCCCGTTTAGAAGTCCCCTTAACTCTATGGAAGTCCTCCCTGCGTCACCCCCTGGTGGTCGGGGAAACGAACTGCTGGAGTTTTTTTCTTTGTTTATCTCTGAATCGCCTACAATCCCTTTAAACCTGTAAACCCGTGACGTGACAATAACGTTTGATTCCGGTTTGCGATGTCCAGGTGGAGGCGGGCCACCAGTGGTACCTGCAGGTGATCTACGTGATCGGCCCCGAGTCGCGCTCCAGCCCCAGGATCCAGCGCTCGCTCACCTACGAGCTGGGCCGCCACCACCAGCGCCAGCAGCGGGCCCGGCGCGACCTGGTGGACCGCAGCGGGCGCCTCACCCTGGACGAGTCGCTCATCTACGACAACGAGGGCGACCAGGTGAAGAACGGCACCAACATGAAGACGCTGCGCCTGGAGGCCCCGGCCGCCGCCGCCACCTTCAACCCCCACCTGGGCAGCTCGGTGGGCGGGGGGGTGGCCGCGCTCACGCTGCTGGTCCTCGTCCTGCTGGCGTCCTGCTTCGCCTTCCGACGCTGCAAGGCCATGGACAAGAAGAAGGCTCCCAAGGTCAGTGGTGGTTTTTACAGCAACCCATTAACCCCTTCAGACCGGGAAAGCATCTGTCATTTTAGATTTCAACCATTATTTTATACTTTTTCAAAAATAGCAGATCGACAAGCTCATAGCGCGGCACCAAGTGCCCCCCCACTCCCCACTGTCTGGGGGGTGGGGGAGGGTCTGGTCTATCCACCAGAGAAAATATTTTTTAACCGTGGTCGGCCATTTTGTTCCGGTCGGCTGTTGAATAACAGCCGTTTTCACCAAAAAAAGAGAAAAAAAGGGAACAGAGTGTTTTTCTAAAACTCATAAAGAAGGAGTGGACGGGAGTGTCATTTTTTTGGCTGACGTCACATCCGTCCATTCCTTCTTTCAGGGTCCTAGGATAATTCCTACGTTTTTTTTTGTTGGAAAGACGGAGATCTCCGTCATTGGCAGGGATGTGAGTAAACGTACTGTGTTACTTTCCTCCACTGCCCCAGGTTTACGAGGAGTACCCGCTGAACACCAAGGTGGAGGTGTGTCTGGACAAGTGCGTGGAGAAGAACTTCAGCACCAAGCACTGCACGGTGAGGAACGTCAACGTGTTCAACCGCACCCGAGAGGACAATACCGCCACGTCCAACGGCAAGGTCAACAGCGGCAGGACCAAGGTCAAGCAGGTCAACCTGGAGGTCAAACTTCACAACAACCTCCATGACGGTACTGAGGTCTGAGCCCGGAACCCTACCCACTAATCCAGAAGCCGCGCCCCCTTGAGCCCGTAGCCCCTCCCACTACGCCAGGAGCCCTGCCCCCTGAGCCCGTAGCACCCTCCCTGTAAGCCAGGAGCCCCGCCCCCGACGCCCAACTCTGCTGTGTGTATGTCATTCCCAAGCCTTTTCTTTTGCGAGGGAGGGGGGGGGGGTGGGGGGGCGCTTGTTTTGTGTCACTCAACATCCTGTGTTAGGGGCCGTGTCCACAGAAAGTGTTTTTTTTTGAGCGACAGAGCGCTTTGGATATCATGTCCATAGATGGCGCTGAGCGAGACGCCTCTACACAATGATTGTGTTCGTGTCTCTCCAACCGTCTGCATAGGAAAGCGACATTGATGAGCTGCGCTCGTATCCCAAAAGTTGAACTATTTTCTGCCCAGAGTGCTCCGGCAAGAAACGCTGGATGTCCTGAGCGCTGAAACCCGATGCTGGGCCGTGGGGCAGAGCAGCACTCCAGCGTGTATTTACCATAGAAATGCACGGCAGAAAGGAACTCAGAAAAAGCTTTCTGTGGACATGGCCCCATGTGTGCAAGGTTTTACAACAGATGAGGGACTTCTTAAATCACAAGCAAGTCATGGCGACAGCAAGGCCTCGAGGCGCAGTGAGGCGCGCGAAGCGGTCGACAGGTTATCACGTGAACCAAAATAAGCGCTCCCTCCGTGTTGATCGCAGCGATGCGGGGCATGGTTTCTTTGTGGTTTCGTCTTGGGAATAGCATACACGCCACTCTACTACTACTGTACTTCATGTCTCCACACTGGCCAGGACGTTGGAGAGAGAAAAAAGAAAGTTTGTACTTACGGAATGAGATGTTGTTTTAATGTATTTTTATACTCAGTCTAAAGGGGGAAAAGGGAATGACGGCATGTGATGTGCAGCCAGCTATGCAGCGTTGAAATCATTTCACAACTGGGCTACCTCAGGAACCCACACACCCACTTGACTGTCAGAACATCAGCCACAACAACAACAACAACAACAACAACAAAAAAAAACAACAAAAAACAACAGCAGCAACCGGTCCAATCTGACTGAATTATGAGTCATACTGTCGCTGTCGGGTGTAAATCCAAAACAGTTAATTTTCAGGACATCCAATGGATCTGGTGTAGTTATTATCATTTAGTCACAAGCTCTTACCACAGACAGACTTAAACACTTTCAACGTGGCCTGCCTATATTTTGGGCATGACATTGTAGGTGAAAATATAGTATCTTACACTTGCAGACTGGCTATTTTCGCTACTTTTGCACTACTCTGTCATACGAAGAAGTAGGGCGTTAATTTACAAAAAAATAAATAAATATGAATTATAAGGTTTATGCCCAGCAGCGATGACATCAAAGTTGCTTTTTTTGTATTTTCCATTTGAATGGTCCGTCACGTCTAAGGACAGGTAGCTCAGACACTGTCCATTGTTCACCATGTTATTTCACTGCTTAAATGTCAATACTGTAAAGCTCAATTTATCGTTGCCGTCAGGTGGAAATTTTGTACGTCCAAAACCGTTACTTTTCAGGAAACGGAAAGAAAAAGAACCTGTGTTGTTCCAATGGTTATGAATTAGTCTCAAGCTCTTGTTAATACTTTTAATTGGTTAAACATTCATAAAACCCCGCAAATAGACGTTCACTTTCACATTCAAATGTTTTCGTAAATGGTGAAACTAGCCGATCTACAAGCATTGTGAAGCGTTGTGAGCTTATACTGTAGATTGGCTATTTTCGCAATTTTTTGTGTGACACTCTTGAACGATGAAGTAGGCATTGATTTGAAATTCTAAAATGTTGAAATACAGAGATACAAGTTTTCTGACTGACAGCGAGGTTAGACTCCCACGCACGATGCTCTCGCTTGCCGACAACAGACCTAAGAGTTAACAAGCGACACTGTCATGCAACGGAGTTTACATGAGGCATAACATGACCACTATGAAAGTATTACAGCACCCCACAGAGTATTGATTTTGCCCGAGGCCAAGGAAAGGATTGATATATATATTACAAATGATATCTATTCAAGTGCAATTACGTCATATCTTCCGTTTATCCTTCCCTCACATTTATGTTTCACAAATGTATACTTCAAGCCTTAATTTGTTCTGGACAGATATTGTTAACGATGTGCGAGCAACCATGTTGTTTTCCTAAACAGCTGCCAATATTAAGTGCCATGCAGTATTTCTTCTTCATGACTTTTAAAAGTCCACACATTTCACCCAGTGTTTTTTATTTTGTATTTTCAACCGTGTAAAGATTTCCCTTTTGATCATTAACTTCACCAAAACGCTACACCAGAAATGCAGTGTGCACTTTGAACACATCTCTGTGTAGGGGTTGAGACCCCATCCCACTCTTAACATAGAATGTTTAAGCCTAATTTATTCATAGTCATACAATGGTGCAAGGTTGTTATAGTTAACTAAATCTACCCATATAACCCAAACTAGAATTGTGTTTACAAAACCTAAAAGTTTTAGTCTTTGTCAATTTATTTCATACATAAGCCCAGTATTTTTGGGTGGATATGAAATCTATCTTCCATTTTATTAGCTGTGCTTTATATAATAATTCAAGCCAAACATCTTTTTAAAACTATAATGGCCTTGCAACCGTGTCCCATGCCAAAAATATCGGATTCAACAAGCTCACAACGCATCGTGATGTTTGCTTGTTTGCAGCTCTGCTATTTCCGGTGCGGGACACCTTCGTGTGACGAAGCATAAATTAGGCATTAGCCTTACAACGACTCTAAAGAGAAAGCTTATTTTTTATCAATATGTTAATTATTTTCTAAGATGTGTGACTACTGTATGCCTTCATTCTGCCAAAAAGACACGTTAGATTTGTTCCTATCTTTGTATATATACACAAGTTCAGCACCAGTTCATCACTCTTGTGGCTGAAAAAAAAAAAACATTTGTCTTTTGTATTATATGCTATTATGTTAGCCTTCATTACATACTATGTACGGCTCGTCTACTGTTCTTACCCATTGTCTGTCAAGGATAATGCTAATGTTGCTTTTACATTAGCGTGTGGTTCAAGAGAGCTGCAGCATGACATCTAGCATCCCACAGCACTGAATGTCCTGCACTTTGACTTCATCTTTCTCTCTCTCTCTCTCTCTCTCTCTCTCTCTCTCTCTCTCTCTCTCTCTCTCTCACCACTGACTGAACGGCGTGCCTATCAAGGGACATGGGAATGGGAAGTCTGGGATATAACAGTATATTTTTGGTGCTATCATTTTGTGAAAATTAACTACAATGCTATCATCGGTATGATGCCTGTATTTGGTGCCTTTTTTTTTTAGTAATAATAAAAATAAAAAAAATGTGTCCTTTTTTACCTGCAGGTTTTACCCATTGCTGTTGTTGGTTGTTGTTTTTCTTTATAATGTTTTGGTTTATTTAGATAAGAGAGTGTATACACAGGGTAGTGAGGTCCAAAGGTCCTGAGTTCAAATCCTAAAAAGCAGATCTGAATTTTTAAGAATCGTGAATTTCTTTTGACAAATTCTGAATAGTCAGCACCATAACATAGTCAGCAGCATAGTTATTAAAAGCACAGTATCACCAATTAAAAGTCCCAAAGTGGATTAATCACAAAAAAAGCTGAAGCTTGTGTCCATTGTGGTCCACATAAAGCTACCTGGACACCAGATAATGGTCTGGTCTTTAATTAAGACCAGAGGAACTCTTCCATTTGTTTTAACATGTCACTCTGCTACCAGCATCCGGGACAAAGATGTTTGTATCTGAGGGCCCAGGAGACACAAAGACCAACTTGCTGCCGAGTGTTAGTCTGGACAAAGCTGTGCAGAAGGCTTCGTCCAGAAAGAAGCTTAGGTCATTCGGCTCTACTCTGCTTTGCCTAAATTGGAGAGCTGTAAATGCTGTGGTGGTGCCTTCAATGATCTGTGGAAATTCAATCCAGACACCTTCCTCTGGAAGAATGTTGATCTCAAGGGGAAAGACCCACATGCAAATGATTTGTGCTTTGACACACACCTTGACAGATTGTATCATCCCACAAAGACGATGATACGATCTCCCACCATGTGGAAGATTTTATTATGCAATGGTCTGGAGCAGTCGGAACTCTCACGTGCACGTGCGTGTGCGCAGTGCAAAATGGTAAGAACTGAAATTCCCTATCAACTCCCACACAACATTGGCAGATAACTGGCCTGATAACTGACTACCAAGAGATGGTCTCTCATCCTCTTTGGAAGGAAGCAGACCTGTGTGGCTGGCTAAAGCCCAGACCACACCAATGATTCGTGACATGACCAAACTGTAGCAACTAGCAATACGTTGTAGAGAACTGAATAGAACCGCCTCGTCCATGCTGGCTCATTGAGTCACGAGACATTTAACTTGTTGAATCGTAAGCAACAGGCTACGTTTCAGAAGGTGGTCAAACTTTCTAACCAATTAGTGGCAAGCGTAAGTGTGTACAACTCTCTGGTATCATCACCCGTGCTGTAAACATACAGAAAGTGGACAGAGAAGATCAGCTCAACCTTTTTGAAGAATTACCCTGTTTGTATAGCACACATTTAAAAAGCTACTCCAACAAAATCAACAAACAGAAAGCTGCACGTCATATCGTTGAAAAACTCTCTCGCTCTGTCTCTTGTCTCTCTCTGCCTGTCTCTCTCTTTCTCTCTCTATCTCTCTCTCTCTCTCTCTCTCTCTCTCTCTCTCTCTCTCACACACACACACACACACACACACACACACACACACACACACACACACACACACACACACACACACACACACACACACACACACAATCATTGTGTGAGTCCGTCTCACTAGCCATGGTTCACATGACGCTTGTCTGACACGAGCATCATGGCGGAATTTCTGGTTTTGGCACTTTCTCCATTTACAACCCGTACATGTATAGAGTGTTTATTCAGTAACCGTGTTAAATAGCTCTATATTGTGATAGTAATCATTGTTATAGAGTTTTTATTCAGTAACAGTGTTAAATAGCGCTATATTGTGA
The DNA here is from genome assembly GCF_963280865.1 of Gymnoscopelus braueri. Taxonomy (NCBI): domain Eukaryota; kingdom Metazoa; phylum Chordata; class Actinopteri; order Myctophiformes; family Myctophidae; genus Gymnoscopelus; species Gymnoscopelus braueri. The sequence goes on along the minus strand of NC_137608.1, from coordinate 50,210,246 downwards.
TAGTAATCATTACTATAGAGTGTTTGTTCAGTAACAGTGTTAAATAGCTCTATATTGTGAATGGGTGCTCTCTCTTGATTGGCTGAAATTGGCAACCCACCTGCAGTGAAATGTAAGAGAACATGAGGCACAATTACGTTTTCTCATTCTTTTATTGATATTGTGACATTCCATTCAAACCAAGCAAATTAAAGCCAAAATCTAACATCTGAATTTCAAACCATTCATGTTCAGGGGCCCAGATCCCAGGAGGGAAGGAACGGATAGAAACACAACAGTGGAGTTGAAAAACGGAAAGATAAATAATCACCTCAGAACACCCTAGAGGGTTTAGGTCAACCCATCACCTCAGACCACCCTAGAGGACCATGTCCACCCATCACAGGGAAATAGTGATGTCATGATGATCGTAACACATTAATTATCACACATTATAAATGATTACATAATAAAAAATGACTTATGGTCAATTATAAAATAATAAAACCTTTTTCACAAACATGGTTGACTGACTTCCATTCAGATGGATATTAATATTATATATGTTATGAAGAACTCTGATTGTGTGTGTGATCATTTATTTAATGTTTCAATATAGTGTAGAACTGAAATATTATGTTTGTGTTTTCTGACGACAGAAACTATACAAAGTAATTTGATGAACCGCCCACACTAATTGGGACTCCCTCTTCCTTTGGTGTGTCGCCCAGGTGGCGCCTAAACCCTGACCTTTAACCTCACATAAACTATGTCTATAAATCTAACTTTCACCCTAACCTTAACCTCACCTCAAAACCACGTCGACCTGGGCGAAACACCGGGAAAAGACAGTAATTATCATTAGCTATAGCTAGCCAATTAGCATTTTTAATTGTTTAAAGAACTCATTAGTGAAAAAGGTTGATGATGTCATCATTGTGCTGCTGTTATGAGCATAGATATATATAAAGGCTAGATGACTCACCCGCGCTGCTGGCCAATGGAGTACGACGTTGCCACATGGCGGCCATCTTGAAACAGTCATTCATAACATTATGTCTATGGTGCATATACTTTAAAATAACCATAGCGTGCTAAATTTTCATCCGATTTTCAAACGGTTTGGTGTTTTGTAAACACCAAAGATGTAATAAAATTATTAAATTATAAAAAAAAAAAAAAAAAACATGATTATAATTATAAGTATGCAGTATCATAACTACATCTTTGGTGTTTACAACACACCAAACCGTTTGAAAATCGGATGAAAATTGAGCACGCTATGGTTATTTCAAAGAGTATGCACCATAGACATAATGTTATGAATGACTGTTTCAAGATGGCCGCGGTTGAGCTACGCTTGCGCCGTCCCCTTGAGCCATCTAGCCTTTATATATATCTATGGTTATGAGTATTTAAAAGCTGAATGGACACATATGTATTTCCTCCTCTCTCCACCAGGGATCATCGCTGACTCTCTGCTTCTCTGAAAACACACCCAGGTGTTCTGTGAAAAGAAAAGAAACCAATAAGAATCAGAATGTATTAATTGTGTGAACATGTTAACACTTTAGAATAACCTTCCCTTATAATAGTAAATTAATCATTCCCAAATTATTAGTTAATGTGTTATTCATAACTTGTTAAAAGTGTGTTAATGGTTAATGATTTAATGATTTAAAACTATGCTATAAATGGTTGATAGATCATGATCATAGATCATAGAACATAGATCATGTTATTAGTAAGGTTAAGGTTAAGTTTAGGTTTATAGACATAGTTTATGTGAGGTTAAAGGTCAGGGTTTAGGCGCCACACCAAAGGAAGAGGGAGTCCCAATTACTGTGGGTGGTTCATCAAACTGATGAAAACACACACAAGCTCAGTAAAAAGTTCAGTAAAAGGAAAGAGGAAGTGAACCTGGGTGTGTGGGAGGGGTCTAAAGATCGTCATTGGTTGTCGGCACCAGAATACGACCTGATAGAAGAAAAAGAGAGACAGTTAATACACACAAACAAATGAACGCTATGTACTGTATTATGTTTATTTCTCCATAAAATGCATAAATGTACACACAATAACACAATAACATTCAGTCATCAGAACTAATGTGAACATTTGACTCTTATTTAGGACTACATGTAACACTGATGTATTAAAGCTAAATGTGACAACATAGAACACACTTTGACCTCTAACTAGGTCGTCTAAACTGGTCTAAACCGGTTAAGGTTCAAAACCAATATAAACCAGTTTAGGTTGTGGCTTTACATGTTTGTTTGTTTGCATTTCTGTGAGGGTTCCACATGTCATGTGATCTTCTGTTGATCTGACCTCATTTCTTCCACTGGTAGTATAATAATTAATGAAACATGTTAATTAAACATGCTAATCACCTCATTTCTTCCACTGGTAGTAGATTAATTAATAAAACATGTTAATTAAACATGCTAATCACCTCGTTTCTTCCACTGGAAGTAGATGAATCCAGACAGGAACAAGACCAGACCCAGAACCAGACCTGATGCTCCCATGGCCACCTTGTTCTTCACTGACTCTGGCATGGAGTCATCTGACAATACAATTATCATATCATATCATATCATATCATATCATATCATATCATATCATATCATATCATATCATATCATATCATATCATACCATATCATATTATTACAGTAGATTAAAACACCTTGTTCTTCACTGACTCTGACATGGAGTCATATGACAATAAGCTACAACAACCAAACACAATAAACAACTAGAAAAAGTGCTCCTCGGAGCACAGGTCTCCGCCAGGTCAGGTAGGTTATTGTGGCCTCCTGGTGGCGCTATAATAGGCCAATGTGAAAAGGGTGTCATTTCTTCTTAGGCCTTGCACGGCAATCGGACACTGCATTCATGATTTGAGGCATTTTGTTCCAAAAATGTGTTTTGCTAAATTAGACCTGCTGGTGGCGCTATAACAGGTCAATGTTAAAAGGTTGGCATTTGCTCCTCAACATGGTGTGAATGTGTGTGCAAAGTTTGACCGCAATCGAACGCTGCGTTCATGATTTGCGGCATTTTGTTCAAAACAAGCCAGTACTGCAAACTTTAGATGTCAATCTTAGCCAACCAGGATGTAATATGAAAAATCAAACACATCCGTCTTGATCATATGAATAGATCATCTTTACCGATTAGCGTGAAATTTGGATAAAATCGGAAGGAGTAATATTATTATTTTTTTTACATATGTCGGCCTCCTGGTGGCGCTATAAAAGGCAGATGTGAAAAATTCCGGGCAAAGGTTTTTCCTTGACCTCTAGGGAGTGCGCTTACAAAGTTTTACACAGATCGGTGCAGTTATATGTAAAAACACAAATCGGCCCGTTATAGCGCCACCATGAGGCTGATTTGAAAATTTTCAATTGGCAATTCGTCCTCGGTATAGTGGAAATATGAGTAGAAAATTGCATGCTGTGTTCGTGATTTGAGGCATTTTGTTCAAAACGGAGCACTCCTGCAAACTTTGAAAGCCATTTTTAGCCAATCAGGGTGGAATATGAAAAAAATGTGAAAGACCAGTTTCGTTTAATGACTATAGAGATACTGTGTACCGATTTGCAGGATTTTTGGACAAAATCTGATGACTCTTTGATCTGTTTTTATCAAATCGATCTGGTCTTTGATCTGCTTTCATCAAATCAATCTGGTCTTTTATCTGTTTTTATCAAATCAATCTGGTCTTTTATCTGTTTTTATCAAATCAATCTGGTCTTTGATCTGTTTTTATCAAATCAATCTGTTCTTTTAACTGTTTTTATCAAATCAATAAGCTCATAGCGCGGCACCGAGTGCCGCGCTATGAGCTTGTAGATCTGCTATTTAAAAAAAGATCTTGAAAATTTGTGCAAATGTTTGAATATAATTTTGATATATTTTTTTTAAACAAAATTTTTAACTCCAATATTTGCTTCTGGGGGGTCCCTGAAACAACATATTTTGATGGGATCAGCGGCCAAAAACATAATTTTGGGGGTCCTTGACAAGAAAAAGTGCCACGCTCGGTGCCACGCTATGAGCTTGTATATTTGCTATTTAGACAGTAGATTACACTAGATTACAGTAACTGACCCCAGTCCATCTTGATAGGCGCGGTCAGGCTGGGATGTTCCACCATGCATGTGATCTTCTCTCCTGATCTGTAATAAACACACACACACACACACACACACACACACACACACACACACACACACACACACACACACACACACACACACACACACACACACACACACACACACACACACACACACACACACACACACACACACACACACACACACACTGGTAGTACCAGTAGAGGTGTCTATTAGTTGTGTATTTCTATGTATAGGTGTCTGTTAGGTGTGTACCTGGGTGTGTACTCCAGGTAGGAGTGGTACTGGTAGTACCAGTCACCATCAGACAGCTCATCAGTAGAGGAGAGACCAGAGGTCAAAGGTTCTTGACCTATCCACCAGGTCACCAGGATCACTTTAGGATAGAAGTCGTAGCTGCTGCACCTCAGCATGTGAGTGTGTTCACTACGACGAGGGGGAGTCTCTGACTTCAGTCTCACTTTGGGCTCCACTCCTAAAAAAGAAATCAATATCATTTAATGAAAATAGTTGGAATGAACTAGAGTAGAAACAAACAAAACAATACACATAAACCTGTAAAACATTACTAAAGCGATTAAAAACATAAAAAACTAAATAGTAGACAATAATTCAAATATAAAATCAGGTGGTGAAATTAAGTGTATAGAGCACCGAAGTCTGACGTCAGGGTGATGTGTTTATTTTTGGAACACAGTTCTTATATGAAGCGATCTAAGATTCCCCAATGAGGATATCAATGCAAAAAGTAAAGCCATGAACCTGCAAAAAGCGCCCTCTACTGGTAGTGACGTCAGGACTTTGGTGCTCTATAGAGGTGTGTTTTTAAAGTGAATAAAAAAAAACATTAATCCTGGTGTCTGTTTTAGGCAGGTCATTATATGAGGGTGGAAACACTCAGAAATAGATCTATATGTTTCATTTATACTCAGTGTACGATGGTGACACCACATGTTGTGAGCTTGTAGATCTGCTATTTCCACTGTGTGACAGCAGGATACAGTATAAATCAGGCTGTGTGTGTTTTAAGAGGATCTGAAATGTTTGTCAGCAGATTAAGTAATGTTTTATAATCATTATCAGATCAATATTAACACCATTAATCATCTCTGAATAGAATCATGTGATTTCATGTTGTAGTTTATGAGGTGATGAGTGTTGAGTGCTGCTCTGAGATCAGCACACCTCTCTTGTTCAGAACAGAGGAGTAGTCCATCTCAATGTTGGGTTTGCAGAATGCCTCTCGTCGTGATCTCACAAAAGCCAGTACTCCAGGATCTTTATTGAGGCGCTCTGCATTCTTCACACCAAACTCAGTGTATCCAACATACTGATCTACTCTACTGTCCCACCTGATGAACTCATCACCATCGAAATTAGCTGACTCTATATACTGTATGTCCTTCAGCTCACTGGAGTTAAACACACAGCGTTGAGCCTGATAGAACACATATCCATCTGGAAACAGACAATTAAAAATTTCATTAATGTTCAGTTATATTATCATCTGTATAATATCAACACTAGGCTAACTGCCCCCTATCGGCCAAATATGTCATTACAGAAAGTCTAAAATAGGTTCAGGCATCTTAGTAGCTTAAATACAATTACAAAGTAAACAAGGACTCTGTCTGTCTGTCTGTCTGTCTCTCTGTCTGTCTGTCTGTCTGTCTGTCTGTCTGTCTGTCTGTCTGTCTGTCTGTCTGTCTGTCTGTCAGACCCCATCATGTATTTCCAGGATAAACCCTTTTTTTTATACCTAGGCTATTTGAAAATAGCAGATCTACAAGCTCATGTCGCGGCACCGAGTGCCGCGCTACGAGCTTGTAGACCTGCTATTTTCAAACATTTTAGTCGTTTTTACTTTTGGTACTTTAAGTAAATTTTGATGCCAATACTTTTGTACTTTTACTCACATACATTTTGAATTCTGGACTTTTACTTGTAACAGAGTACTTCTAGATTGCAGCATTGATACTTTTACTTAAGTAAAACATTTGAGTACTTTTCCCACCACTGACTCTAGTCAGCAAACAAGGTAAATAGTCACATAGAGAGTAGAGAGAACAATGTAGAGCCTCAAAGAAACTATAGGATACCAGGTCAATCATTATAACAATCAGCTGAGTTATATTAAACAAATAAAGGTCATTATTTATACTGTAATTAAAGCCTGGATTGCAAACCTACTGTAAATGAAAACACTAAACTGTTGCTTTTGAAATTAAATTGCAATATTTTATAAAACCCCCAAATGTATCAAATAAACCATCATTCAATTCAAATAATTGAATGAGTGCATTGACTTCTGGGGGGTCCCCAGATAATGTTTTGTTGGGGGTCCCCAGATGATTAGCTTAATAGGTCAAATAGTTTTCTCACTCAACAGTAAACAAACCAACATACAGTATAAGTGGATACTGGGTATCTGCACATTTATAAAGTGACAATTTAATGACTTTTAAAACCTTTTTAACTCTTTGACTGCGGACGACGCGATAACGCGTCAAGTGCTACTTTGTCCAGTTGGCCGTCGACGCGCTCGACGCGCTGGACGCGCGTTCATTGTTTAATCTCTGATTGCGCTATGCTGCTTAATATTCAATGTTATTCTCGAGTTCCACTTACTTCACGGACATCTGCATCCGGTTTCATGACCTGGATTCCGTTTCCGGTTTTTGATTCTTTTCCCCAGTCATTTTCGTCCAAAATAGGTAAATAAACGGTCTTTCACACGGTATGACGGACAAACGGACAGTTTCTCTTCTATAATCTATGGTCTGGGTGACGATCAGTCATCGCCGTCGTATATCACAACGTAATTTTCGCTGATCAAAACAATGGGGGGGACGTCACATCCGTTTTCATGTTTTTCCTTGTCTAATCTATGAAGAAGGGTGAGAGAGACCCAACGACATGATCAAAGCTGTCATGTGCTGCGCTCTAGTGGCCGATTTGTGCTGGGTCTTTACATTATGTGTCCTTAATTTATTTTCATGAGAAAAATTCAAAATATAAAAATAAAAAAACACGAAAATTGCTGGCACTGGGGGAGTACTTTATGAAAATACTCTGGCAGTCAAAGAGTTAATAGCAAATTGGCCAAATTGTCAAATGAATAAGAGAGAGGCAAACGTTGTGAAAATAACCGATCTACAAGCTCACAAAAATATTATTATTTTGGGAGGTCCCCAGTTCAAATAGGATTATTTTGGGGGGTCCCCAGTTCAAATATGACAATTTTGGGGGGACCCCAGTTCCCACTTGAAACAGGATTATTATTTTATCGGATCACACGTACATTTTGATGGTAACTGTTGTATAATCGTATTATCTTGGATTTTGACATGATTCATATGTCTTTTAATTGAAAATCCAAATAAATAAATAAAAGTGTATCAGATACGCTCAGTGGTCATTGGTCATGGGCCGCGGTAACACGCCGTCCCACCAGTCTTTTGAGCAGGAGCACGCACACGCACATGCATCCATTAAAACAACCCTTACGTTCACATCTCAACAAAGGCTGCCGACTGCCGGGTGTCACACCAGGTGAATTAACATAGGAATGAGCCTAGATGCATATCAATTGTCCATTGTGTGACCTGTAGTGTAGGTGTTAAGCCACGTGCGTGTGACCTCTTTTAAATAGTGTCCCACCAGAGATAGATTCACCAAATCAACACTGGATACGCTTCCTCAGACGGTTTTTGAATGGTACGCTTAAAAAAAAAAAAAGATCTTTACGGTATACTACGTATATAGTGTAACACGGTAGAACACACCACTGCATCTACATAGTTGTACCATCTACACCTCACCTACAGCTCAGGCTGTACAGAGCAATCATAGATTTGTAAAATAAAATAAAGTACCGTGAGCACATATTCATGTTTACTAGAAATACATATTATTTAGAAAATATTTCACCATAAATGCTTAATATACATGTATATAGATTAATGTACCTTTCACTGGTGGTTTCTTCAAGGCAGTGCGAATGGTGTCCAGGTTGGCTTTGCAGGTCGCCTGCTCATTCAAAGCTGCTTCATAAGTGTCTGCACCGTAGGTCATATGATCTACAAACGGAGGCTGAGGCTCCACCACCTTCCCTTTGTTGAAGTCTGCGTACACCATCACTTCACCATCCAGTGCATACATGTACTCTTTATATGGGTCTTTAACTGTGTCTGAACAGCCAAGGACATAAATGTCCTCATGGAACACTGGAAATAAAACAGAGACAAATTTAAATTCAACAACAAACTTCTTCACAGTGACAATAACACATAATCATCATGTTAAACAATCATGTTTGCAGTGGTGGAAAAAGTACTCAAATATTTTACTTAAGTAAAAGTATCAATACTGCAATTTAGAAGTACTCTGTTACAAGTAAAAGTCCGGAATTAAAAATTGACTTGAGTAAAAGTACAAAAGTATTGCTATAAAAATGAATTTTAAGTACCAAAAGTAAAAGTACAAAAATGTTTGAAATAGCAGATCTACAAGCTCACAACACGCCGCGATGCGACGCGTTGTGAGGTTGTAGATCTGCTATTTTCAAATAGCCTAGGTATAGAATAGGGCTAAAGTTGTTAACGTATTCTTTATAATGTTAAAATGTATATCTGCAAAGTAACTAGTAACTAAAGATTTCAAATAATTGTAGTGGAGTAAAAGTACAATATTTGCCTGTGAGATGTAGTGGAGTAGAAGTAAAAGTACTGGAAATTGGAAATACTCGAGTAAAGATAAGCATAACTACCTCAAAATTGTACTTGAGTACAGTACTTGAGTAAATGTAATTAGTTACTTGTTTAGTCTCGCGTAGCCAGACAACTATTCCACAATCTTTGAATGCTATATAGAGTCTGGAAATACAACTCCCACAATCCGAGAGAGGAAGCTGGCACTTCCGTTTACGAAAATATATTTTAAAGTATCTTTACATTTTATTATTTTAT
>NC_137608.1:50018650-50196150 GCF_963280865.1 Gymnoscopelus braueri | reverse complement strand
TATCTTGACAATAAGGACACTTTGAATCTAATCTATTCCATTTCACATTGAAATGAACACCAACAAGGGTTACATAAAGCTTAGTTTAGGACTAATCAAGGACTTGTTGATCTAGGATTTATTTTAATTGGAGTTGTGTTGCACCGTCATTTTATTGTCTACTAAGGCTTTTGTGATTAACCCAGACAGTTTTTAAGTTGCTTCATTCAGTATTTATATATTTGATATTAATTCTAACAGACACACCCCCTTCCTATAGGCTACAAGCCCTTTGTAACTTCAAATTCCATTTTAACCATATTTAGACTCATTGAAAACATATGTCATTGGTTCTGGTGACTGATATTGTCCATCTAATAACTGAGGGGGCCGTGTTTTTTCAATTACTTTTTTCATTCATTTTTGGAGAAAAAATAAAAATAAAACAGACAACTGTCTTCACTATGGTTCACTAAAACAAAGAAACAGTCAGTCCGTCAACATCGGCATTCTTTTATTCAACTTTTGTCTTTCAAAACACAACTAATGCATTTATAAACAGTCTTCATCTAATCCTTATTAAAGTGAAAATACAAAGGAACAAACATATTTACATTGAACCAGAACAGCAGTCTGTCTGTGTGTGGGGGGGGCAAGCTGGACATCAGTTAAACCATTTAACTTCATAGTGTATGCTGTTACCCTGAACATTAACCACTTAAACCCTCTATTCTTAGTTAAAAACTAGTTACAATTGAACTTCTTTTCCAGCCTCCCACCAGAATAGGGGTGCTGGGGTTCAAGGGGTCAAACCACTTAAACCCCAGCATCCATATTGTGGGAAAAGCTTTCGCTGAAAAATAGCAGATCGACAAGCTCACAGAGCTTGTCGATCTGCTATTTTTCAGCTAAAGCTTTCCCCACAGTAACAGAAAACGGAAAATACACTAGTACAGAGCCCTGAGGAACTCCGCTCAACCATACGGGGTTCAAGTGGTTAACAATCTCATACAAAAACACACAGGCTGATATATATCATGACTAAGTGTGTTCTGTACCTATAGTACAAAATTAAATATCAGGAATAAAATAGTAAATATTGGCATGATGATGCGAAAAGAAAGGGGGGAAAAAACAACAAAACACAGATTTATAAATAAAACAAACAGAGGGGGACAAATCTATATAATCTATAAATTTATGACAAAACAAACTTAACAAAGAGAACATCGTTCGGCACAGGCTTGTGTGTGTGTGTGTGTGTGTGTGCGTGTGCGTGTGCGTGTGCGTGTGCGTGTGCGTGCGCGTGCGTGTGCGTGCGTGCGTGCGTGCGTGCGTGCGTGCGTGCGTGCGTGCGTGTGTGTGTGTGTGTGTGTGTGGAATCATCTGCAGCCTTCACCATTCACTTCTAGATATCGACCACAAGGTGGCAGTGCCAGCGTACGTTTCTGTAGTGGAGTAGACATTGAGGAAAATGGGATACAGCTAGAGATGGTTAAACCAGTGGTTCTCAAAGTGGGGAACAGGGTCCCCCAGGGGTCCTTGAAGAGGGTTCCACGGGGTCCCCAGAAAAACAAAAATTTGGAATAATTTGACATCTCTTATACAAAATATTTGCCAATGGGGGTCCGCCCCCAAATACGTTATCAACGTGGGGGTCCTTGACATGAAAAGGTTTGAGAACCAGTGGGTTAAGTCCCTCAGCAGATGGCTGAAGCCTGAGTGCCTGAACCTCTCGCTGTGCCATCACGACATGGAGCTATTTTAACACTGATTATCACTAACATACAGTGGTGGACAAAGTACTCAATCGCAGTACTTGAGTCAAAGTATAGATACTCCTGGTCAAATATTCCTAAAGTTTTTTTTTACTTGAGTTAAGTATTCAAAAGTAAAAATTACAAAGTACATATTGTTTTTAATATCAATGCGTTGCTATATTGAAATTTAGAAGGAAAGAAAATCTGAAAATTGTGAAAATAGCCGATCTACATGCTCACAAAGTGCCACATTACTACACAGTGTGAGCTTGTAGATCAATTCTGTTCACTATTTTTTTAATAGGGCATGAATGGTTCATTCATAATGTACTTTTGTAAGTTTGGGTCCCAGGGGTCCCTTCCTAGCAATGTAGTGGAGTCAAAAGTACAATATTTGTCGTAGTGTAGGCTAATGTAGTGGGGAGGAAAAAACTAAGTAGTGAAGTACAGATAGTACTCAATACTCAAAACGAAGATGTACTCAAGTACAGTACTCAATCAAGTACGTGTACTTAGCCATTGTCCACCACTGATTATCACCAACACACTATCATCACGCCTCCGTTTTAAGCACAAGGCCAAGAGTCCCATTGATAAAGAACAAGGGGTCTGTTTCCTGATGAGGCTTTACACATACATACACCAAAAAAACATGACATCATGTTCAAATGCAGCCAGTGCATTTTACACAGCACAAAATATAACTTCTGCAGAGAAATACAAAGGGTGGCTGACCACCACACACGGACCAAAGACATTTTCGCCATACATAAACGAGGAGAAATGCATAATAAGAGAAACTACAAAAAAGGCTAGCTTTTATAATGGAACAACAGTGTTGCAGGTTAAGGTTTTGACATTGAGAGGAGTTTCTCGGTTCTGAGAATGCTGGCATTTTGAGACAAAGAGAATCTTTTTTGTTTGTTTGTTTGTTTGTTTTTGTTCTACCCGTTCGGAATGAGTTAGCTGACCCGCAGCTAACTTTTAGCTTCAGTGGATAATACATGTTGAAGATGGCCGAGGAACCACTGACCCCCCAGCCATACGCTAAACGTCTACTGTAATGCTTAATTTGTATGCCGTCATGTGACGGTATCCTGCGGCAAAAACGGCAGATCTACAAGCTCATAACGCGTCGCGTCTGCTTTTTTCCGGCATTTGCACACCAATGTGAGATGACATATAAATCAGACCCACAGCTTTGGAGAAGAAAAATACCTCCCTTGGCTATTACGGTGATGGTCATATAGCACTGTTTTCAAGACTTAATACAAATTCATACAAAGAGATGAAAAAACAGCTGTCCCAAAATATACAGCACAAAAGAGTTAAGTAAAAACTCAGTACGCCTCTATAGAAATCTTGACGCCGGAGGAATGAAAAAAACTGAAAAGAAAAAAACAGTCCTCTTCAGCCGGAGTGGAGATTGTCGCTTCCCTTTCAAAACGGGGATACTTCATTTTGGACAAAGACAACAATGACTGGGCACTGGGCGCTTTGCTTGTCTAGAGGATTCAGCGTCACTGTGCTTTCTTCACGTCACTACGTTACACCCTGCTTAGCAGAGTGGACCTGTGGACAGAAGAGGCGGCTATTAGAAACAGAAAGAAGTACTCTGATTTTTACTTAAAGGGCGAAAACAAAACACTTCTGGGTTCATTTTACTCAGGCTTCTGTGTGCACCCCAGACAGTTTTCAAGTTGCTTGATTCAATATTTAGATATTTGACATTCATTTTATTAGAATCATTTATCCTATAAAAAACCCATTCAACTTCAATCTCCCACGTTAACCATGTTATGTATGACTCATTGAAAACAAACGTCTCTGCTAAATGATATTAACCCATTAAAACCGTGTCATTTTAGATTTTAGCGTTGGCTATTCAAAAATAGCAGATAAACAACCTCTCATCTGCTATTTTTGAAAAATCTTGAAAGTGTGAGAACTTAGAAGGCATTTCTAGAATTATTATTATTATTTTAGGTTTACATAAACTAATAGAAGTCAAATCAAACTTTCATTATGTGTGGTCAGCAGGCATATATTATGTAAGAAGAGACGGTGGTGATGAATGGGTCTACACACCTCAGAGACTTCCACCTGTCCTTCTCCATGTTGTTTTCAGGTCCTTCACTCTCATACGATGCCAGGCTCAGCGCTGTGGGGAAGAACACAAGACACAACGCTTAGTTTTTAACCAGGCCGACTGTCGAGAGTTAAAGGAGCACTTCACCTATTCTCTAACCTTTATCTTCACAAAATTGGTTCTCACCAGTGGTGGAAAAAGTACTCACATTTTTTACTTAAGTAAAAGTATCAATACCGCAATATAGAAATACTCTGTTACAAGTAAAAGTCTGGTATTTCAAATGTACTTGAGTAAAAGTACAAAAGTGGTTTAACCCCTTGATCAAAATATACTTTAAGTACCAAAAGTAAAAGTACTCATTATGCAGAATGTCCCATTTCACAAGTTTCCAGATGGATCAAATCCTTTGAAAAGAGCAGATCTACAAGCTCAAAATGCGTCGCATCACAACACATTGTGAGCTTGTAGATCGGGCCTTTTTCAAATAGCCAAAGTTTAAATAGGGCTGAAGTGGTTAATGTATGTTTTGTAATAATAATCAAAATCCACAAAGTAACCAGTAACCTGTAAGTAAGTTTTCAAATAATTGTATTGGAGTAAAAGTACAATAACTGCCTCTGAGATGTAGTGGAGTAGAAGTAAAAGCACTGAAAATTGGAAAATACTCCAGTAAAGTAAAGATTCCTAATTTGTTTTACTTAAGTACAGTACTTGAGTAAGTGTACTTAGTTACTTTACACCACTGAGCATAGCAGTAACACAATGGAATGGCTGAGTGATGACATCACCATAATGCAGCAGTGGACAGAGTAAAGTGCAGACCCAGACAGACAGGGTGTGTGCTGTTATTTCTTTAATCTGTGTGTAGCCAGGCCAGGCTAATCTGAATGTGATCCTATCTCTCTATCTATGTCTGAGGAACAGCAGGGTGGTGGAGGCATCTCTCCTGGTGCTTATAGCATCAAGAAGATTACACACACACCGGCCCCAGTCTAGCCCCTCCATACGTTGAGTGACAAGGCCCGGCGGCCAATGGCGGCGCTTTGACAAGGATAAAAATGGAGGGTCGGTGTGAGATTACATGCTCCTATATGTGCTACTGGTGCCCAAGTATAGGGAGAGGAAAGGGACGGAGTGTGTGATTTTACTTTTAACTTAAACCCTAGTATCCCTATTCTGGGAATAAAAAAAAAAAATGCCAATCTACAAGCTCACAACGCGTCGCGTTGGGACACGTTATTGGGCTTACAGATCGGCTATTTTCGGTTGTAGAGGGAAAAAAGAGCGTACCAAGTACAAAGCCGATACCGATGAACTTAGTATTAGTGTACTAAGTATCGAGAGTTTAAGTGTTTGAGCTCAGTTTATACTCAGTTTATAACAGATCTTCAAGCTACAGTAACAACGCGTCGCATAGCAACACGTTGTGTAGATCAGCTATTTTCACTACTTCTTTTTTCTCAAATCCCTCTAATTTATGGAATTGCGGAAATTTGTTATCATTTATATTTTACATTTGCTTTTAATTAATGAAAAAAAATGATTTTAATTTTGGGGGGGAATTTGGGAAATTTTTTGAAATAATAATAATTCAAAACTAAATGTAGGAAACGAAAAATAAAGGGATATATACTCGCGCTAACCCATAAAAACGGGTCCACATGCCACAAAGGGGCCCCGAGCCACAGAATGGGAAACACTGCGTTGGGCGCTTACGTACCGTCCTCGCTGAACACGGGAGCGGTCAGCAGGTACTGCAGGATCCGGCGGTCCTTCTCAAAGGGACATTCCACTTTCTTCCAGGTCATGAACTCACTCACTTGCTTGGCCAGCTCCCAGAATTTCTGAAACACGATCAGAGAGAAGATAACATTCAGTCAGTGCCAGGAAACATCCAGCTCTCAATGGAGATACAAGCTCACAATGAGCTTGGGGGCTTGTGAGCTTGTAGGTGGTCGGCTATTTCCAGCGAAGATATTTAGCGTAGGAGAGTGAAAACTGAAAAGTCACTAGTACAGAGCCCTGGGGGACTCTACTGAACAAAGTATGGGGTTTAAGTGGTTAAGAAATGTGTATAGAAAGACCCCCCCCCACCCCCCAAACGGAAATCACAAAATAAAGGGAATGTCCCGATGAACAGAAATATTTGGAAAATGACAAATTACCCCACAGAGTATTGGTTTTGCCCGAGGCCAAGGAAAGGATTGATATATATATATTACAAATGATATCTATTCAAGTGCAATTACGTCATATCTTCTGTTTATCCTTCCCTCACATTTATGTTTCACAAATGTATACTTCAAGCCTTAATTTGTTCTGGACCGATATTGTTAACGATGTGCGAGCAACCATGTTGTTTTCCTAAACAGCTGCCAATATTAAGTGCCATGCTGTATTTCTTCTTCATGACTTTTAAAAGTCCACACATTTCACCCAGTGTTTTTTATTTTGTATTTTCAACCGCGTAAAGATTTACCTTTTGATCATTAACTTCACCAAAACGCTACACCAGAAATGCAGTGTGCACTTTGAACACATCTCTGTGTAGGGGTTGAGACCCCATCCCACTCTTAACATAAAATGTTTAAGCCTAACTTATTCATAGTCATACAATCGTGCAAGGTTATTATAGTTAGCTAAATATACCCATATAACCCAAACTAGAATTGTGTTTACAAAACCTAAAAGTTTTAGTCTTTGTCAATGTATTTCATACATAAGCCCAGTATTTTTGGGTGGATATGAAATCTATCTTCCATTTTATTAGCTGTGCTTTATATAATAATTCAAGCCAAACCATTTTTTAAAACTATAATGGCCTTGCAACCGTGTCCCATGCCAAACATATCGGATTCAACAAGCTCACAACGCATCGTGATGTTTGCTTGTTTGCAGCTCTGCTATTTCCGGCGCGGGAAACCTTCGTGCGACGAAGCATAAATTAGGCATTAGCCTTACAACGACTCTGAAGAGAAAGCTTATTTTGTATCAATATGTTAATTATTTTCTAAGATGTGTGACTACTGTATGCCTTCATTCTGCCAAAAAGACACGTTAGATTTGTTCCTATCTTTGTATGTATACACAAGTTCAGCACCAGTTCATCACTCTTGTGGCTGAAAAAAATAAAAAAAACATTTGTCTTTTGTATTATATGCTATTATGTTAGCCTTCATTACATACTATGTACGGCTCGTCTACTGTTCTTACCCATTGTCTGTCAAGGATAATGCTAATGTTGCTTTTACATTAGCGTGTGGTTCAAGAGAGCTGCAGCATGACATCTAGCATCCCACAGCACTGAATGTCCTGCACTTTGACTTCATCCCTCTCTCTCTCTCTCTCTCTCTCTCTCTCTCTCTCTCACACACACAATCTCACACACAATCATAGTTTGAGTCCGTCTCAAAAGGGTCAAAACCGAATCAAAACCAGTTGCCGTCCCTTGGCGGTTTTGATTGTTTTTAAAGGTTTAATGACATTCACTTTTACACCACATTCAAAGTCTTTGTCCTGGTCCTTCAAAAGTGTACAAAAAGTTTTAAGTGAAAATTCCATTCCAGTGATCCATGGCATGTGTTTTTCTCTCACATTTCTAAAGCCTTTTCAACTGCAATGAAAAAAGAAATCTTTGCCTGCGGGTGTTCGCTGGTGAGGGATTTTACCTGTCAATCATCGCCTCTGCTCCGCCCCCCCCCCAAAGGAAAGGATAGGGGAGGGGAGGGGCGAGAAGGAGAGTGGGCGGGTTTAATCGACTGTGACCTCACTGTCGAAGGGCCAAGCTCAGATTACTTTTCAGCCTAATTATTCAGAAAACCCCAGACCACAGAAAATCCACTGAATGTTCTAAGTTCAGTTTTTTTGGGTGTAATCGAGGTCATAAAACCCCAAATAAAACATTGAAAATAAAAAAAGGGAAAATGAATGTCATGATACCTTTAAGGTTTATATTTTGCCCTGAGACATAGAAGATATTTTGACCTATCCTTGCTCGTCTGGAATGTGCATGGAGTTTACCTGTTTGGATTCCTTTCATCCATAATAATAGGTTGTTTGATCCCGTTTACATTGAACCTACCTGCATGCTGTTCTGGGGCGTTACAATCATTTCAAATACCAGAACACATTTCCTCATACCAGGTTATAATTATCTTGTGCCACTGCCAAATTCAAATATTTGTGTGCGTGTGTGTGCGCGTGCGTGTGCGTGTGCGCTCGCGCGCGCGCGCGTGTGTGTGTGTGTGTGTGTGTGTGTGTGTGGGCGGGCAGGGGTGATGGCCTCCATAAGATGGATCTGAGTGCGGAAAACACACGCGTTGCATAATGAAATATATTTAAAACCGTCAGAGGCGAGGCTTGATACGTTTGACATTTCAAATCTGTTTTAATATGCAAATAATGCGGCCTGTGTTGTTAGAAGGATGCATTCCAGATAATGTGTGACTGCTGTGACATGATGGCAGATTGTATCATCCTACAAAGACAATGATACGATCTCCCACCATGCTGAAGGCGTTATGCAAGCTGTGTGTGTGCGTTGTATATAAAACCTTTTAGTCTGTGCTTGCGGTTCACTCTGTTAACCATGTGTCTCTCTTCATCACCTCTCCTGTTGCTGTTGCTCTGTGGAGCTCAGGCAAGTATTCCTGCAACTATCAATTATTTGTGATGACTTTTTCAATTAATTGAATAATCATGTTATTTATATACATATTATATGGCCCTACACAGGCAAGAAATATCTTTAATGGAACCACCATGACCTTTGACCCAAAGGATACGAACGCAGATGGATCTGTGTTGGTAAGTACAGTCTTTTACAGCACCCTCTTTTCTTTTTTTTTTCTTTTTCAGACCAAGATAACTCTGTTCCATATATACCCATGTATACCCAGTGATAAAAATGGACTGTTAAAAGAAAATGACATAAAAGGGAACTGGTTTTCAAAACTCAATCAGAGAACAAGTACGCCTGCTCTGTGTGTCCATTAAAGTTCGGCTTCCTCCTATTAATTGTCATTATTTTGCTTGCAGTCATCAAAAGTATGTGTAAAATATACTTCTGATTTCCA
Source organism: Gymnoscopelus braueri (assembly GCF_963280865.1). Classification (NCBI taxonomy): domain Eukaryota; kingdom Metazoa; phylum Chordata; class Actinopteri; order Myctophiformes; family Myctophidae; genus Gymnoscopelus; species Gymnoscopelus braueri. The sequence goes on along the minus strand of NC_137608.1, from coordinate 50,187,244 downwards.
TTACATAGGTCATCAGGAAACCACACCAGGCAAGAACAATCGATCGGGTACAATGGTAGATCAATTCCCCAAATTGTGTCTATTCCTTTGACCCCAAAATGAAATTATGTTTGGACAGTCCAAAAATATATGTGAATGATCACCAATCATTCCACAGTCCTTCCAACAATTCATTGCTGCAGGACTATTAACACATTTAGAAACCACATGATAATTACAAAGGCTTTTTAAAGATGTGGCAACCACTCACTTCCAGGTTGAGTACTCTGTGGTCAATGTGAAGAGGGGTGTTGGCGGACCCTGTACCGGTATTATGTTTTCTTTATTTTTTGTGTTTTAATTTTGTTTGGTTTTGTTTTTGTTTGTGTTGCGGTATTTGTTGACGGTGTTCTGAATGTTAAATGTAACAAAAATGAGGTTCTGTCTGAGCAGAAGTGATTCTGATACATTATGTACTGTGACTTGAACCTAATAAATTGCATATAAAAACACACATTTAGAAACCAACATCACTATTTCACTCTTCTGTATATTATTATATTTTGTGATAAACTCTCCCTCTCATACAAATTAGGGTCACAGCACAATTTACGGTACACTAATTTGACATAATAAGCCGTTATTACAAATAATGTGTTTCTTATTAGCAATAATGTTTTTTATTAGAAAGAAACAAACGTTGTTATACCCTTATTTTCCACTATTATCCCTTAATTATGTTCTAATTAGAAAAGGAATGAAACCTAACAAAAGGCGTTATTAGAAATGGTGTTCTCTGCTATTAGACAGAAACAAACACAGTTATACTCTAATTATGGAACATAATTCCTAGAGGCTAACAAAGCCTAATAAGACCTAACAAAGCCTAATAATAAATACATGTTCTTTATAATGCCTAATGTTATGTTATTTCCACTTACTTGACCGTCACATTACAACCCCGCAACTACTAACTACACGATGTGATGTTAGGCTACTATTAGTCTACTGTAAGGGTTTCGTTAGAACAAATGTGTTCTTTATTAGGCCTTTATTTAATGTTATTTCCACTTACTTCAAGTTACTTTACATATAATTACAACAGAACTGTACCGTAAATTGTACATCAGCCATTCCGGGCTAACTTCATGACACATTATACAGAACACATTATGCAGTGGTTCCCCATGTTGTCTGGATCAGGGTCCAGGACCTAGGGGTGGCAGTGGCTCAGGGGGTAGAGTGGCCGCTAGAGCGGCCGGATGGGAACCTCAAGGTTCTGAGTTCGGTCCCAGGGCTCCCCCAGAGTTAGTGTCAAAGTGTCCTTGAGCAACACACTGAACCCCTAATTGCTCCAGATGAGCAGGTTGGTGCCTTGCATGGTTTCCTCCTCCATCGGTGTATGAATGTGTGTGTGAATGGGTGAATGTAATGCATAATGTAAAGCGCTTTGGATAAAAGCTCTATATAAATGCACTTGAACGTATGGAAAGCGTTCACAGGCCTCCCATCTGTTACTGTATCTTAAGTGTTCTGTTATTTGGGGGCCCACTTGTAATCTCCTCACGGCCCACCAGGGTTAGAGATCACTGGTTCCCAAACAGTGGGTCAGGAGTCAGGACCCATATGTGGATCACGGACCAATTTTTATGGGTCGCAAGTAATTATCCCCCTTTTTTTCATTTCCTATATAAAATAGAATATTATTTCAAAGTATTACAAAAAATTAAGAGCCACAACTTTTCATCAATTAAAAACAATTCCCACATTTAAAAAAAGAAAAATCTAATAATTTCCATAAAATAAAAGTTTAAGTAGTGGAAATAGTATAGTAGTGAACGCTTCGTGCCGCGTTGGTGAGCTTGTAGATCTGCTATTTTCACTAGTTTGGGTCCCGGGCAAACTTGAGCTAAAAGTTTGGTAACCGCTGTGTTAGATCATTCACGGTCATTTCAAACTCTTTTTATACACTTTATATCAGTTGAAGTTCTTTGTGCTCCAGAGGTCAACAGCTCTTCAGTTTAAACATTTACCTATGGACACTATGGAGCTTCTGCTTCAAAGAGAAATGACCCTCAAACTCTTCCGTGTGTGTGTGTGTGTGTGTGTGTGTGTGTGTGTGTGTGTGTGTGTGTGTGTGTGTGTGTGTGTGTGTGTGTGTGTGTGTGTGTGTGTGTGGTTGTGTGATGGAAGGTGAGGAGGTCAAACCATCAATAGTTAAAGCAATGTTTGAGGAAGTCATCAGTGGGTGAAGAAGAACTTTATGGATTTTCCAAAGTCATACTGTAGCTGTTTTCAACTTGGTGTCCCTATTTATGACATGTTACTATAGGCTAAAATGTCCCAAAAAATGTCAAAAAACGTTTCACAAATTATCAGAAAAGAAAAACTACTTCACAATTTAAATATAAATACCAAAAATAGCAGATATACAGTACATGCTCACAATAGTGTCACATCACAACAGCCAAACTGAGGGACTTTATGTAAAAAGCTAGCCATGGTTCACATGACGCTTGTCTGTCACGAGCATCATGGCAGAATTTCTTTTGGCACTTTCTCCATTTACAACCCGTACATGTATAGAGTGTTTGTTCAGTAACCGTGTTAAATAGCTCTATATTGTGATAGTAATCATTGTTATAGAGTATTTATTCAGTAACGGTGTTAAATAGCTCTATATTGTGATAGTAATCATTGTTATAGAGTATTTATTCAGTAACAGTGTTAAATAGCTCTATACTGTGATAGTAATCATCGTTATAGAGTATTTGTTCAGTAACAGTGTTAAATAGCTCCATATTGTGATAGTAATCATTACTATAGAGTGTTTGTTTAGTAACAGTGTTAAATAGCTCTATATTGTGAATGGGCACTCTCTCTTGATTGGCTGAAATTGGCAACCCACCTGCAGTGAAATGTAAGAGAACATGAGGCACAATTATGTTTTCTCATTCCTTTATTGATATTGTGACATTCCATTCAAACCAAGCAAATTAAAGCCAAAATCTAACATCTGAACTTCAAACCATTCATGATCAGGGGCGCAGATCCCAGGGGGGAAGGAACGGATAGAAACACAACAGTGGAGCTGAAAAACGGAAAGATAAATAATCACCTCAGACCACCCTAGAGGGTTTAGGTCCACCCATCACCTCAGACCACCCTAGAGGACCATGTCCACCCATCACAGGGAAATAGTGATGTCATGATGATCGTAACACATTAATTATCACACATTATAAATGATTACATAATAATAAATGAATTATGGTCAATTATAAAATAATAAAACCTTTTTCACAAACATGGTTGACTGACTTCCATTCAGATGGATATTAATATTATATGTTATGAAGAACTCTGATTGTGTGTGTGATCATTTATTTAATGTTTCAATATAGTGTAGAACTGAAATATTATGTTTGTGTTTTCTGACGACAGAAACTATACAAAGTAATTTGATGAACCGCCCACACTAAGTGGGACTCCCTCTTCCTTTGGTGTGGCGCCCAGGTGACGCCTAAACCCTGACCTTTAACTTCACATAAAATGTCTATAAACCTAACTTTAACCCTAACCTTAACCTCACCTCAAAACCACGTCGACCTGGGCGAAACACAGGGAAAAGACAGTAATTATCATTAGCTTTAGCTAGCCAATTAGCATTTTTAATTGTTTAAAGAACTCAATAGTGAAAAAGGTTGATGATGTCATCATTGTGCTGCTGTTATGAGTATTTAAAAGCTGAATGGACACACATGTATTTCCTCCTCTCTCCACCAGGGATCATCGCTGACTCTCTGCTTCTCTGAAAACACAGGTGTTCTGTGAAAAGAAAAGAAACCAATAAGTATCAGAATGTATTAACTGTGTGAACATGTTAACACTTTAGAATAACCTTCCCTTATAATAGTAAATTAATCATTCCCAAATTATTAGTTATTCATAACTTGTTAAATGTGTGTTAATGGTTAATGATTTAATGATTTAAAGGTTTAATGACATTCACTTTTACACCACATTCAAAGTCTTTGTCCTGGTCCTTCAAAAGTGTACAAAAAGTTTTAAGTGAAAATTCCATTCCAGTGATCAATGGCAGGTGTTTTTCTCACATTTCTAAAGTCTTTTCAACTGCAATGAAAAAATAAATCTTTGCCTGCGGGTGTCGCTGGTGAGGGATTTTGCCTGTCAATCATCGCCTCTGCTCCGCCCCCCCCCCCCCCCCCCCCCCCCCCAAAGGAAAGGATAGGGGAGGGGAGGGGCGAGGAGGAGAGTGGGCGGGATTAATCAACAGTGACCTCACTGTCGAAGGGCCAAGCTCAGATTACTTTTCAGCCTAATTATTCAGAAAACCCCAGACCACAGAAAATCCACTGAATGTTCTAAGTTCAGGTTTTTTGGGTGTAATTGAGGTCATAAAACCCCAAATAAAACATTGAAAATAAAAAAAGTGAAAATGAATGTCATGATACCTTTAAAACTATGCTATAAATGGTTGATAGATCATGATCATAGATCATAGAACATAGATCATGTTATTAGTAAGGTTAAGGTTAAGTTTAGGTTTATAGACATAGTTTATGTGAGGTTAAAGGTCAGGGTTTAGGCACCACACCAAAGGAAGAGGGAGTCGCAAAGTGTGGGTGGTTCATCAAACTGATGAAAACACACACAAGCTCAGTAAAAAGTTCAGTAAAAATAAAGAGGAAGTGAACCTGGGTGTGTGGGAGGAGTCTAAAGATCGTCATTGGTTGTCGGCACCAGAATACGACCTGATAGAAGAAGAAGAGAGACAGTTAATACACACAAACAAATGAATTCTATGTACTGTATTATGTGTATTTCTCCATAAAATGCATAAATGTACACACAATAACACAATAACATTCAGTCATCAGAACTAATGTGAACATTTGACTCTTATTTAGGACTACATGTAACACTGATGTATTAAAGCTAAATGTGACAACATAGAACACACTTTGACCTCTAACTAGGTTGTCTAAACTGGTCTAAACCGGTTAAGGTTCAAAACCAATATAAACCAGTTTAGGTTGTGGCTTTACATGTTTGTTTGTTTGTTTGCATTTCTGTGAGGGTTCCACATGTCATGTGATCCTCTGTTGATCTGACCTCATTTCTTCCACTGGTAGTATAATAATTAATGAAACATGTTAATTAAACATGCTAATCACCTAATTTCTTCCACTGGTAGTAGATTAATTAATAAAACATGTTAATTAAACATGCTAATCACCTCATATCTTCCACTGGTAGTGTATTTATTATTTAAACATGCTAATTAAACATGCTAATCACCTCGTTTCTTCCACTGGTAGTGTATTTATTAATTAAACATGTTAATTAAACATGCTAATCACCTCGTTTCTTCCACTGGAAGTAGATGAATCCAGACAGGAACAAGACCATACCCAGAACCAGACCTGATGCTCCCATGGCCACCTTGTTCTTCACTGACTCTGGCATGGAGTCATCTGACAATACAATTATCATATCATATCATATCATATCATATCATATCATATCATATCATATCATATCATATCATATCATATCATATCATATTATTACAGTAGATTAAAACACCTTGTTCTTCACTGACTCTGACATGGAGTCATATGACAATAAGCTACAACAACCAAACACAATAAACAACTAGAAAAAGTGCTCCACGGAGCACAGGTCTCCGCCAGGTCAGGTATGTTATTGTGGCCTCCTGGTGGCGCTATAATAGGCCAATGTGAAAAGGGTGCCATTTCTTCTTAGGCCTTGCACGGCAATCGGACACTGCATTCATGATTTGAGGCATTTTGTTCCAAAAATGTGTTTTGCTAAATTAGACCTGCTGGTGGCGCTATAACAGGTCAATGTTAAAGGTTAAGGTTGGCATTTGCTCCTCAACATGGTGTGAATGTGTGTGCAAAGTTTGACCGCAATCGGACGCTGCGTTCATGATTTGCGGCATTTTGTTCAAAACAAGCCAGTACTGCAAACTTTAGATGTCAATCTTAGCCAACCAGGATGTAATATGAAAAATCAAACACATCTGTCTTGATCACATGACTATAGAGATCTTTACCGATTAGCGTGAAATTTGGATAAAATCGGAAGGAGTAATATAAAAAAAAGGTTTTACATATGTCGGCCTCCTGGTGGCGCTATAAAAGGCAGATGTGAAAAATTCCGGGCAAAGGTTTTTCCTTGACCTCTAGGGAGTGCGCTTAAAAAGTTTTACACAGATCGGTGCAGTTATATGTAAAAACAGGAATCGACCCGTTCTAGACGGACACAAGGACACACGGACAGGGGGCAAAATATACTCTCTCGCCATGCCTTTTGGCCTGGCGGAGACAATAAACAGACGACATAGTCATTGTGAGTCTGTTCAGTAATAATGAGTCCAACCCTATTGGTCCAGTCCTTGAGGAGTTTGTCTGAGGAGCTAAACACTACATCCAAAACAAAGGATATGATGATAGATTTTAGAAGACATGAATCAACCTTTTACTATGATGATTATAAACCAGGCTGTGGAATGTGCAGAAAGTATCTTAGGACAGAGTCATAGACTCAGAACTGTGAGGCAGTTTGTAAAAAAGGACATCAGCGCTTGTTCTGTCTAAGAAAACTGTCTTGTTTTCACATTGATGAAACCAAGATGACTCTTTGATCTGTTTTTATCAAATCAATCTGGTCTTTGATCTGCTTTCATCAAATCGATCTGGTCTTTTATCTGTTTTTATCAAATCAATCTGGTCTTTTATCTGTTTTTATCAAATCAATCTGGTCTTTTATCTGTTTTTATCAAATCAATCTGGTATTTTATCTGTTTTTATCAAATCAATCTGGTCTTTTATCTGTTTTTATCAAATCAATCTGGTCTTTGATCTGTTTTTATCATATCAATCTGGTCTTTTAACTGTTTTTATCAAATCAATAAGCTCATAGCGCGGCACCGAGTGCCGCGCTATGAGCTTGTAGATCTGCTATTTAAAAAAAGATCTTGAACATTTGTGCAAATGTTTGAATATAATTTTGATATATATTTTTTAAACAACATTTGTAACTCCAATATTTGCTTCTGGGGGGTCCCTGGAACAACATATTTTGATGGGGATCAGCGGCCAAAAACATAATTTTGGGGGTCCTTGACAAGAAAAAGTGCCACGCTCGGTGCCACGCTATGAGCTTGTATATTTGCTATTTAGACAGTAGATTACACTAGATTACAGTAACTGACCCCAGTCCATCTTGATAGGCGCGGTCAGGCTGGGATGTTCCACCATGCATGTGATCTTCTCTCCTGATCTGTAATAAACACACACACACACACACACACACACACACACACACACACACACACACACACACACACACACACACACACACACACACACACACACACACACACACACACACACACACACACACACACACACACACACACACACACACACACACACACTGGTAGTACCAGTAGAGGTGTCTATTAGTTGTGTATTTCTATGTATAGGTGTCTGTTAGGTGTGCACCTGGGTGTGTACTCCAGGTAGGAGTGGTACTGGTAGTACCAGTCTCCATCAGACAGCTCATCAGTAGAGGAGAGACCAGAGGTCAAAGGTTCTTGACCTATCCACCAGGTCACCAGGATCACTTTAGGATAGAAGTCGTAGCTGCTGCACCTCAGCATGTGAGTGTGTTCACCACGACGAGGGGGAGTCTCTGACTTCAGTCTCACTTTGGGCTCCACTCCTAAAAAAGATGATGATATTATTATTATTATATACCAGTCATAGGAACATGTCGTTATAATTAACAATTGTATATCATCCAAATGCGATCCAAATGATCCAGAAAGCCGCAACACGCTTGTTCTTCAAACAGCCAAAATGTTCACATTTCCCGGCTCTCCCCCGTTCTCCTCTCCCTCCTTTGGCTCCCAGTTGCTGCCCTCACAGAGGTATGACACCCCCATATCTTCAAGACTCTTCTCCTTTCTCTAAAACACCCTGGTCAACGCTCCACACATCCTAGACTCTTCTCCCTTCCCTAAAACACCCTGGACAACGCTCCACATGTGCCAGACTCTTCTCCCTTCTCTAAAACACCCTGGACAACGCTCCATACGTCTTAAACTCTTCTCCCTTCTGGCTCCCAAACGGTGGAACAAACTCCCCGTTGCAGTTAGAGCTGCAGACTCACTTCCAATCTACCACCATAATCTGAAGACTGTAGCACTAGACCTAGCCTTGATGACCTTGCAGGCTTATGCAAAGGTTAAAATGTAATTTAGATATCACGTCATGTAGACAGATGCCAGGTTCATTGTACACCTGGTATCCTATAGTTTGGATAGTTTCAATGTACAGATTATTTTTTTGTTTGATATTATACTGTTTAGACTGATAATAGGTTCTTGGTTTACCTATAATCCTAGAATACTATTTCTATGCATTTGATGTATTACCTTGTGTTTTCCTTACTTACTGTAAATCACTCTGGATTAAGAGCATCTAATAAATGCATGCAGTGTAATTTTAAATGTCAGTGAACAACATTTCATAGAGTACTGTAGATTCTACTATAGTCTACAGTTTTCTACAAAGTAGAATTCATTTATATAACGTAATTTAAACATATTAAATAATTCACAGTTACACAGTGCTTTACATAAACAAAAATAAACCATTACATATCATTTAATGAAAATAGTTTGAATGAACTAGAGTAGAAACAAACAAAACAATACACAATATCCTGTAAATATTGTGATTAAAGCATACAAAACAAACTAATTAAGACAATAATTAAAATATAAAATCAGGTGGTGAAATGAAGTGTATAGAGGTGTGTTTTATCCTGCATGGTTCTTTTTAAAGTTCATTTAAAAACATTAATCCTGGTGTCTCTGTTTTAGGCAGGTCATTATATGAGGGTGAAAACACTCAGAAATAGATCTATATGTTTCATTTATACTCTGTGTACGATGGTGAAACCACATGTTGTGAGCTTGTAGATCTGCTATTTCCACTGCGTGACAGCGTGTTAGATTAAGCCTATAAATCAGGCTTAAAGGAGTAGTTCACCCCAAAAATGACTTATTTTCTATCAATTACACCCCATGAAGCATTGAATTCATGGAGATGTTTTAGTTTTTGTCTCATTCCTGAGACAATAATTTGATGACCGGCGGTCTCTCCGGTAGGAGACTCAAAGAGTCTCCTTTGAGTCTCCTACCGGATACATTAGCATATTTCCACAGATAATCAAATTAGTGTGCAGGAATGAGACAAAAACTAAAAAATCTCAAGGCTTCATGGGGTGTGATTGATATTTAAAAAAATAAGTCATTTTTGGGGTGAACTACTCCTTTAAGTGTTTAAGAGGATCTGAAATGTTTCTCAGCAGATTAAGTAATGTTTTATAATCATTATCAGATCAATATTAACACCATTAATCATCTCTGAATAGAATCATGTGATTTCATGTTATAGTTTATGAGGTGATGAGTGTTGAGTGCTGCTCTGAGATCAGCTCACCTCTCTTGTTCAGAACAGAGGAGTAGTAGTTCTCAATGTTGGGTTTGCAGAATGTCTCTGGTTGTGCTCTCCTATAAGCCAGTGCTCCAGGATCTTTATTGAGGCGCTCTGCGTTCTTCACACCAAACTCAGTGTATCCAACATACTGATCTACTCTACTGTCCCACCTGAGGAACTCATCACCATCGAAATTCATGTACTGTATGTACTGTATGTCCTTCAGCTCACTGGAGTTAAACACACAGCACTGAGCCACATAGAACACATATCCATCTGGAAATAGACAATTAAAAATGTCATTAATGTTCAGTTTTATTATCATCTGTATAACATCAACACTAGGCTAACTGCCCCCCATCGGCCAAACATGTCACTACAGAAAGTCTAAACTAGGTTCGGGATGTGAAATCTGGCATTAAAATGTTTTGAATGTATATTGAATATCTTTAAAAACAATTAGATTGAGCTACCAGTTAATTTTTGTTTCTCTATATGTCCAGTTATCTAGCGTGGCTGAGTAAACAAGGACTCTGTCTGTCTGTCTGTCTGTCTGTCTGTCTGTCTGTCTGTCTGTCTTTTTTCATATCCAGGCTATTTGAAAATAGCAGATCTACAAGCTCATAGTGCCGCGCTACGAGCTTGTAGATCTGCTATTTTCAAACATTTGAGTACTTTTACTTTTGGTACTTGTACATTTTGATGCCAATACTTTTGTACTTTTACTCAAGTGAATTTTGAATTCCTGACTTTTACTTGTAACAGAGTACTTCTAGATTGCAGCATTGTTACTTTTACTTAAGTCAAACATTTGAGTACTTTTCCCACCACTGACTCTAGTCAGCAAACAAGGTAAATAGTCACATAAGTAGAGAGTAGAGAGAACAATGTAGAGCCTCAAAGAAACTATAGGATACCAGGTCAATCATTATAACAATCAGCTGAGTTATATTAAACAAATAAAGGTCATTATTTATACTGTAATTAAAGCCTGCATTGCAAAACTAAATTAAAACACTAAACTGTTGCTTTTGAATTTAAATTGCAATATTTTATATAACCCCCAAATGTATCAAATAAATCATCATTCAATTCAAATAATTGAATGAGTGCATTGACTTCTGGGGGGTCCCCAGATGATTAGCTTAATAGGTAACATTGTTTTCTCACTCAACAGTAAACAAACCAACATACAGTATAAGTGGATACAGGGTATCTGCACATTTATAAAGTGACAATTTAATGATTTAAGACCTTTTTAATAGCAAATTGGCCAAATTGTCAAATGAATAAGAGAGAGGCAAACGATGTGAAAATAGCCGATCTACAAGCACAAAAAAATATGATTATTTTGGGAGGTCCCCAGTTCAAATAGGATTATTTTGGGGGTCCCCAGTTGAAATAGGATTGTTTTGGGGGGTCCCACCCAGTTTTTTTGTAGCCAGCGGATTCTAAAAAAACGCTGTGACGCACCTGTCACTCACATTCAAGACCGTCCCCGTAGCCCGCACCGCCTGCTGCCTTGAGCACCATGTTGCTTCCTGAATCTTGAGACGGACCGCCTTCCACTCACCCGATTGGACAGAGGGAGAAAATCAGCTCCTGCCTCCAACAGTTTTATGCTTCCACTGGACAAGTCGCGTAGATTCAGGAAGCACCATGGTGCTCAAGGCAGCAGGCGGTAAGGGCTACGGGGACGGTCTTGAATGTGAGTGACAGGTGCGTCACAGCGGGTTTTTTTAATCCGCTGGCTGCAAAAAACTGTGGACAACCTGCGTTTAACAGCGGCCAGCCAACTTTTGGTGAGAGAGCGCCCTTACAATTAAAAGTCAGAAACTCAAAATGTACTTGAGTAAAAGTACAAAACTATTGCATAAAAATGTACTTAAAGTACCAAAAGTAAAAATACTCATTATACAAAATGTCCCATTCCAAGTTTTGTAATGTATACAAATCTTTTGAAAATAGCAGATCTACAAGCTCACAATGCATCAAATCGTGATTAGTGACGCATTGTGAGCTTGTAGATCGGCTATTTTCAAATGGCCTATAGGGCTGAAGTGGTTACTGTATGTTTTGTAATAATAATCAAAATATACAAAGTAACTAGTAACTAAAGTTTTAAAATAATTGTAGTGGAGTAAAAGTACAATATTTTCCTCTGAGATGTAGTGGAGTAGAAGTAAAAGTATTGGAAATTGGAAATACTCGAGTAAGTACAAATGCCTCAAAATTGTACTTGAGTACATGTACTTAGTTACTCACCTCTGTAATTTAATTCATGAATCACAGGAACATTTTGATGGTAACTGTTGTATAATCGTATTATCTTGGATTTTGACATGATTCATATGTCTTTTAATTGAAAATCCAAATAAATAAATGAAAGTGTATCAGATATGCTCAGTGGTCATTGGTCATGGGCCGCGGTAACACGCCATCCCACCAGTCTTTTGAGCAGAAGCACGCACACGCACATGCATCCATTAAAACAACCCTTAAGTTCACACCTCAACAAAGGCTGCCGACTGCCGGATGTCACACCAGGTGAATTAACATAGGAATGAGCCTAGATGCATATCAATTGTCCATTGTGTGACATGTAGTGTAGGTGTTAAGCCACGTCTTTAATAGTGTCCCACCAGAGATAGATTCACCAAATCAACACTGGATACGCTTCCTCAGACGTTTTTTGGATGGTATACGCTTTAAAAAACAAATCTTTACAGTATACTATGTATATAGTGTAACACGGTAGAACACACCACTGCATCTACATAGTTGTACCATCTACACCTCACCTACAGCTCAGGCTGTACAGAGCAGATACTAATGCATAGATTTGTAGCACATATTCATGTTTACTAGAAATACATATTATTTAGAATATATTTCACCATAAATGCTTAATATACATGTTTAAACATTTTCATTAATGTTAAATATATTCAACCGTTTTAGTTAATAACTATTGTGTTCATAGTATTCATGTACCTTTGACTGGTGGTTTCTTCAAGGCAGTGAGAATGGTGTCCAGGTTGTATTTGCAGAGCGCCTGATTATTCAAAGCTGCTTCATAAGCTGCTGTCCAGTTGATATGATCTACAAACGGAGGCTGAGGCTCCACCACCTTCCCTTTGTTGAAGTCTGCGTACATCAGCACTTCACCATCCAGTGCAAACATGTATTCTTTATATGGGTCTTTGACTGTGTCTGAACAGCCAACGACACTAATCTCCTCATGGAACACTGGAAATAAAACAAAGATGACATTAAATTCAACAACAAACTTCTTCACAGTGACAATAACACATAATCATCATGTTAAACAATCATGTTTGCAGTGGTGGAAGAAGTACTCAAATATTTTACTTAAGTAAAAGTATCAATGCTGCAATTTAGAAGTACTCTGTTACAAGTAAAATTCCGGAATTTAAAATGTACTTGAGTAAAAGTACAAAAGTATTGCTATAAAAATGTATTTATAGTACCAAAAGTAAAAGTACCAAAATGTTTGAAAATAGCAAATCTACAAGCTCACAACACGTCGCGATGAGACGCGATGAGACGCGTTGTGAGCTTGTAGATCGGCTATTTTCAAATAGCCTAGGTATAAAATAGGGCTAAAGTGGTTAATGTATTTTTTATAATGTTATACTTTATATCTGCAAAGTAACTAGTAACTAAAGTTTTCAAATAATTGTAGTGGAATAAAAGTACAATATTTTTCTGTGAGATGTAGTGGAGTAGAAGTAAAATTACTGGAAATTGGAAATACTCCAGTAAAGATAAAGTATAAGTACCTCAAAATTGTACTTGAGTACAGTACTTGAGTAAATGTATTTAGTTACTTTACACCACTGCATGTTTGGTTCTTAACATGCAGTGGTGTAAAGTCTTCTTATGAAGTGGAAGGTTGGATATTAAAAGTAACTTCCTGTCAAACGTTTTATTCACTGAAACAGATTCAAATGTGTTTTTGTTTTGTATTTTATTATGAAAGTAATTCATACAGAATGATTTATTTCATGATGTCACAACAACAGTTCCTATCTGTTTTAATGTTATGTATTTGGACCAACATTCAAGATCCAATACTGTATATACTGTACAGGTAGTAAAAGGTGTGTGTGTGTGTGTGTGTGTGTGTGTGTGTGTGTGTGTGTGTGTGTGTGTGTGTGTGTGTGTGTGTGTGTGTGTGTGTGTGTGTGTGTGTGTGTGTGTGTGTATTGTATTGTTTATTGGATCTTGTTTAGTCGATACACTTATTTGTTTTAGCTCATGCTCATTTGATTTAGCTATTTTGTCTCATCTGTTTAAGGAAATAGGTAGCTGATATATTTTACCTTAGCGCTAGGTATACTCTTGGTTGCTTGTTTTTGCAGAAAATGCACTAAAGACTTCTGGTGATTAGTAGTTTTCGTTCCCTACCTATGTTGAATACACTTATTGTAAGTCGCTTTGGATAAAAGCGTCTGCTAAATGACTGTAATGTAATGTAATGTAATGTAATGTAATGTAATGTAATGTAATGTATGTGTGCGTGCGTGTGTGTGCGCGTGTGTGTGCGTGCGTGTGTGTGTGTGTGTGTGTGTGTGTGTGTGTGTGTGTGTGTGTGTGTGTGTGTGTGTGTGTGTGTGTGTCATTTGTTTATATTTTGCATTGTTCATATTACATTTTATATAATAACATTAGATATTGTAGTGTATTTTGCACAAGTGTGACAATATTCTTGAAAGGAGAAGAAGTAGAAAGGTCCAGACCAGTAATGTTCCTCAAGTCGATTTATTGGACAAAAACAGAGTACAGAGCACCAGAGCACATGTCAGCCTTGCTGCTACATGGTGTGGCCGGAACAGAACAGAAGAAGAAGGGGCAAGGACAAGAAGGGCAAGGCAAGGGAAATGGAAAGGGCCGGTTTCTTTGTCCTCACAGTATTTATAGGCAGACTTCACATGTGTGTCTATGTACTTGCATACATTGGATGTGCACGGAGCTAGGTGTGTGTGCTACATCTCTTGTGTGTGTATGTGTGTGTGTGTGTGTGTGTGTGTGTGTGTGTGTGTGTGTGTGTGTGTGTGTGTGTGTGTGTGTGTGTGTGTGTGTGTGTGTGTGTGTGTGTGTGTGTGTGTGTGTGTGTGTGTGTGTGTGTGTGTGTGTGTGTGTGTGTGTCCATTGTGCAGAAGAACAACACCCCAAGATCCTAGAGGTCAGCTAAGGTCAGATGCCCTCTGGGAAGCATCCTTTGAACTGGACATCTAGTGTTAAAGCAACCACTCTGGAATGTGCACTGTAGACCACTCAGTATCAGCCTCATGTCTCTGTGTGTGTGTGTGTGTGTGTTCAAATTGGGCTCTATAAGTCCATAAATGTGTATCAATTTATCATATTCCCCCCTACGGAGGGCCCTATTGGTCCTTCGTAAACAAGGGTACAATGAAGAAAATCAAAACACAAGTAAGAAAACCATAATTCAAAAACATACTCCTCAAAAAAACAGAACTCATCACACCACAACATCAACATCACCTCGACCCCCCTTGATAGACAAAGTACTGGGACACAAACAGACAAACATAAAACAGGCATTAAGATTACACAGTATTGTCATAAGGTGATTCACATTATATTTAAAGTAAAAATAGTCGGACTGCATAACAAATCAAAACATTTCTACAGCTGACACAGAGATTCATTTACATCAATTCATACACCGAACACCACTGAGCGTGGTATGGCGGTTATTCTAGATGCATAGAATAAACATAGACACAATCCCCTGTGTGCCAACGCATTTCCAATCAGTTCCAATCAGTGCATTAGGACCCCTCTGTTGTTCCTTAAACTCTGGGAAAAAATGTTAATCAGCCAACAATGGAAGCTGAAAGAATACAATGAATCATACACTCACTAATCGATAACACCACCCTCCACCAATGCCCCCTCCGCCGAGCTACCAAACTATAACCAAAGACAACGTAAAACTTTCCACAGTCTTAATACTGGGCAAAGCTAACCCTGAAATGTAATTACATAAGGTAACTCTATGGTAACTACCCAACGGAAGCATACACATTGATAACAGAAGGGAAAGTGTGCCGTCAGTGAAATAATAAAACACAAAGTAAACCCACATTAAATACAAGAGACCAGAGAGTGAAACAAAATCCTTCACAACACTACAATAAAACGGCAGCCAAACACTCCGCAGTTTAAATCACCATTATCACAAACATATAACCAACATACATTAGCCTACATGTTAAACCTTCCATCGCGTCCACAAACACAAAGTCCAGTCACACGGAGGAGAGATGGATCCTGTGGCATAGGCAAAGAATGGGTGGGGGCCATTTGTGCCCCTCAGTGCTGAGTGCTGTTCCAGCAAGCCAACTTGCTTCTGTCCTCTGTCCATACTCTGAAGTTCTCCTGTAACCCTCTTTTTACTTGTTTTCTTACATATCGTCACAGGGGTTGATGCTGTGAGGTTGAATACTAGTGTCATCACAGGGTTGGTGCTGTGAGGTTCCCTTTTTGTGGATCTGTTGAAAATCAGCTCTTGTCAATTTTCCATAGCCTGCTCCTCTGGTGGGTCTGCATCTGTGTAGGAAGATGGTCTGCATCTGGTCCGGATGAGCTTTCAAAAATCTTCCTCCCAAAAAGAAAATCACAGCTTGTACTCAACTTCTCAAGTTCTTCTCGTGTGGAACGGTCACAGACACCCAGTGTCCAGCACTGTAGTCTGAAGAAGACCAAACCATTTAAACGTCCTGGCTGGTTCGCCAAATGTAGTGTATTTTGCCAATTGTGGTAAAATGCACAAGTGTGACAATATTCTTGAAAGGAAAAGAAGTAGAAAGGTCCAGACCAGTAATGTTCCTCAAGTCGATTTATTGGACAAAAACAGAGTACAGAGCACCAGAGCACATGTCAGCCTTGCTGCTACATGGTGTGGCCGGAACAGAACAGAAGAAGAAGGGGCAAGGACAAGAAGGGCAAGGCAAGGGAAAGGGAAAGGGCCGGTTTCTTTGTCCTCACAGTATTTATAGGCAGACTTCACATGTGTGTCTATGTACTTGCATACATTGGATGTGCACGGAGCTAGGTGTGTGTGCTACATCTCTTGTGTGTGTGTATGTGTGTGTGTGTGTGTGTGTGTGTGTGTGTGTGTGTGTGTGTGTGTGTGTGTGTGTGTGTGTGTGTGTGTGTGTGTGTGTGTGTGTGTGTGTGTGTGTGTGTGTGTGTGTGTGTGTGTCCATTGTGCAGAAGAACAACACCCCAAGATCCTAGAGGTCAGCTAAGGTCAGATGCCCTCTGGGAAGCATCCTTTGAACTGGACATCTAGTGTTAAAGCAACCACTCTGGAATGTGCACTGTAGACCACTCAGTATCAGCCTCATGTCTCTCTGTGTGTGTGTGTGTGTGTGTGTGTGTGTGTGTGTGTGTGTGTGTGTGTGTGTGTGTGTGTGTGTGTGTGTGTGTGTGTGTGTGTGTGTGTGTGTGTGTGTGTGTGTGTGTGTGTGTGTGTGTGTGTGTGTGTGTGTGTGTGTGTGTTCAAATTGGGCTCTATAAGTCCATAAATGTGTATCAATTTACCACATTATATATGTTTATATTATATAATAACATAAATATAATGTACTTACTTCCTGGGATCGCTTTGACCTGGCTGTAATCTTCATCATCACTGGTCAAAACTGAACTGAATTTAATAGATGAGAATAAACAGATGAGGATAAACAGATCAGAATAATCAGATGAGAATAAACAGATCAGAATAAACAAATGTATTTATTTCTTTTACTGAAAGAGAAGTTCTGGAGTCTGAAAGAGAAAGAAGGAGGACACTTTCTCTAGTTCAGAAGAGTCAGCCAATCAGATTAAAGATATGATGTTACATCATCTGTATCCAAGAAGACGACAGTGTGGATTATTGCACATAACATGAACAGTATATACTGTAGCTGCTGCTTATGCATCTTATGTCTCCTCATGTACATGCTGTACCTTATGCACCTTATGTCTATGCACCTTATGTCTCCACATGTACATACTGTACTTTATGCACCTTATGTCTAACCTCATGTACTGTGCCTAATATACCTTATGTCTCCTCATGTACATGTACCTTATGCACCTTATGTCTCCTCATTTACATACTGTACCTTATTCACCTTATGTCTAACCTCATGTACATACTGTACTTTATGCACCTTATGTCTAACCTCATGTACATACTGTACCTTATGCACCTCATGTCTCCTCATGTATTACATACAGTATGCACATATCTGTGTTTAATTCATCTTTTAATCTCTCCTCGCCCCTCCCCCGTCTTCTTTTCTTTCTCTTTCTGAAAATAACTAAAACAATGGAGCTGCACTAAAAATAATTTCACCCACTTCTTTACACCTTTAACCTGTGATGTGACAATAAAGATGATTCTGATTCTGTTGAAGAGAAACACAAGAAAGAAAGAAAGAAAGAAAGAAAGAAAGAAAGAAAGAAAGAAAGAAAGAAAGAAACAGAAACAGAAACAGAAAGAAACAAAGAATTAAAGAAATAAAGAAATAAAGAAATAAGAAAAAAGAAAGGGGGAAAACTTGAATCAGAAAGTAAAATATCTGGTCACTTCAGAAGAGAAAACCCAAATAAAATGCTGGAGCACTCCACTGGTCTACTCTGCACATATGTATTATTATGCAGGGTGACAAGGGGGTGTGGTCTCTGAAGACCATATTCACACGGCGGCCATTTTGCTATTAAGTTAATGAAATGCCACCCTGTTTCTTCAATGCAGAATGCAAAAATGGCCGCCATGTGAATATGGTCTAATATTTCCAATTCCATATGAAAATAATACCAGTCAGAGTTCCATAGCTTTTGTCCCCCCTCCCCCTCCCCACCCCCCCCTCCGACAAAATCTTGCCCCCCCCCCCCCCCCTACTGACAGAGGCTAAAATCGCTTGTCTGCGTGCGTGCGTGCGTGCGTGCGTGCGTTCAGCGTCACTGGTAAAATACTGTTCATGTTCAATAAGCATCAATCCAAGCCTCATTACATCTCACTGCTGAAACCATCAAATGTCTATAAAAACACACTGGTCATGTGATCTGTGTGTGTGTGTGTGTGTGTGTGTGTGTGTGTGTGTGTGTGTGTGTGTGTGTGTGTGTGTGTGTGTGTGTGTGTGTGTGTGTGTGTGTGTGTGTGTGTGTGTGTGTGTGTGTGTTTGTGTGTGTGTGTGTGTGTGTGTGTGTGTGTGTGTGTGTGTGTGTGTGCGTGCGTGCGTGCGTGCGTTCAGCGTCACTGGTAAAATGCTGTTCATGTTCAATAAGCATCAATCCAAGCCTCATTACATCTCACTGCTGAAACCATCAAATGTCTATAAAAACACACTGGTCATGTGATCTGTGTGTGCGTGTGTGTGTGTGTGTGTGTGTGTGTGTGTGTGTGTGTGTGTGTGTGTGTGTGTGTGTGTGTGTGTGTGTGTGTGTGTGTGTGTGTGTGTGTGTGTGTGTGTGTGTGTGTGTGTCTGTGTCTGAGTGAGTAAGTGTGTGCGTGCGTGTGCGTGTCATCGTTCATATTTGGTTTTATATACTAACAGTATATATACATGTATATATTATATAATAACATAAATATAATGTACTTACTTCCTGGGATGCTTTGACATGAAGTACAGAGGAGAGGATGAGGAGGGTGGCTGAAATCTTTATCATCACCGATCAAAACTGAACTGAATTTAATAGATGGGATTAAACAGATGAGAATAAACAGATGAGAATAAACAGATGAGAATAAACAGATGAGAATAAACAGATGAGAATAAAAAGATGAGAATAAACAGATGTTTACTGAAAGAGAAGTTCTGGAGTCTGAAAGAGAATGAAGGAGGACTCGTTCTTTAGTTCAGAAGAATCAGCCAATCAGATTAAAGATATGGTGTTACATCATCTGTTTCTGGAAAGAGGACAGTCTGGATTATTGCACATATCATGAACAGTATAGCTGCTGCTGATGCACCTTATGTCTCCACATGTACATACTGTACTTTATGCACCTTATGTCTAACCTCATGTACTGTGCCTAATGCACCTTATGTCTCCTCATGTACATACTGTACCTTATGCACCTTATGCCTCCTCATTTACATACTGTACCTTATTCACCTTATGTCTAACCTCATGTACATACTGTACTTTATGCACCTTATGTCTAACCTCATGTACATACTGTACCTTATGCACCTCATGTCTCCTCATGTATTACATACAGTATGCACATATCTTTGTTTAATTCATCTTTTAATCTCTCCTCGCCCCTCCCCCGTCTTCTTTTCTTTCTCTTTCTGAAAATAACTAAAACAATGGAGCTGCACTAAAAATAATTTCACCCACTTCTTTACACCTTTAACCTGTGATGTGACAATAAAGATGATTCTGATTCTGTTGAAGAGAAACACAAGAAAGAAATAAAGAAATAAAGAAATAAAGAAATAAAGAAATAAAGAAATAAAGAAATAAAGAAATAAGAAAAAAAGAAAGGGGGAAAACTTGAATCAGAAAGTAAAATATCTGGTCACTTCAGAAGAGAAAACCCAAATAAAATGCTGGAGCACTCCACTGGTCTACTCTGCACATATGTATTATTATGCAGGGTGACAAGGGGGTGTGGTCTCTGAAGACCATATTCACACGGCGGCCATTTTGCTATTAAGTTAATGAAATGCCACCCTGTTTCTTCAATGCAGAATGCAAAAATGGCCGCCATGTGAATATGGTCTAATATTTCCAATTCCATATGAAAATAATACCAGTCAGAGTTCCATAGCTTTTGTCCCCCCTCCCCCTCCCCACCCCCCCCTCCGACAAAATCTTGCCCCCCCCCCCCCTACTGACAGAGGCTAAAATCGCTTGTCTGCGTGCGTGCGTGCGTGCGTGCGTGCGTGCGTGCGTGCGTGCGTGCCTTCAGCGTCACTGGTAAAATACTGTTCATGTTCAATAAGCATCAATCCAAGCCTCATTACATCTCACTGCTGAAACCATCAAATGTCTATAAAAACACACTGGTCATGTGATCTGTGTGTGTGTGTGTGTGTGTGTGTGTGTGTGTGTGTGTGTGTGTGTGTGTGTGTGTGTGTGTGTGTGTGTGTGTGTGTGTGTGTGTATAATAAGAAGAGAAAGAGGGAGACAGCTGGAGAGACGGTTCATATAACATACATGAACTGTCATACATACAGGAACATGGTTAAAATAATAATGAATGACGTAGTGATTATGAAACAGTGACTTAAGATTCCATCCGACAGCCCTAGTGTATCTGGATTAAAGGGATATTCCACCGCGGCCTCCAGCCGAGATCAGGCTGATTCCGGTGCGTCTCAGGAGCGTACACATTATGACTGAATAAAGAAGGCGCTGGAGCAACTCCATGATTTATTTTAGCAGGGAATGTAACCTGACATTGAAATGTTTGTCGTTTTTTTGTCTGCTTTGCATCCTGCTATTAAAATAAAAAAAGCTCCAATCATCCAAGTTGCTCCAGCGCCTTCTATATTCAGCCCTAATGTGTGTGTGTGTGTGTGTGTGTGTGTGTGTGTGTGTGTGTGTGTGTGTGTGTGTGTGTGTGTGTGTGTGTGTGTGTGTGTGTGTGTTTTTGTGTGTGTGTGTGTGTGTGTGTGTGTGTGTGTGTGTGTGTGTGTGTGTGTGTGTGTGTGTGTGTGTGTGTGTGTGTGTGTGGGGTTTTTTTTGATTGAAACCCCAGCTCATCAACTTTCCACATAATCCTCATCCTCATATTTCCCTGCATGTGTTTGGCATTTTGTCACGATTACTTTTTGACACTAGGACTGTGTTTATTGTTAAATGTTTATTGTTTTGTTCTGCAGAGTGCAAACTATTACAGTATATAGTCTTTTTGTTCATTATTGATAGTTTTTTTTAACGTTATTTTTCCTATACTTCTTTTACTCTGTAACTTAACTGCTGTGCCGCCTCTGGTGCCTGAATTTCCCCCGCAGGATCACTGTGGTTCGGTGGTTCAGTGGTTCTCAACCAGTGGTCCTTGGGGGGGGGGTTACCAGGGGGTTACCAGGGGGTCCCCAGCGAAATTAGTTAACATAGCGTCACAATCATTTTAACCACTTAGCTTTGGCTATTCAAAAATAGCAGATACAAGCTCGTAGCGCGGCACCGAGTACCACGCTACGAGCTTGTAGATCTGCTATTTTTGAAAAATCTAGAACATTTTGCAAATCTTTGAATATATAATTTTATAAACCAAACATTTTTAACTCAAATCTCTGCTTCTGGGGGTCTCTGGCACAAAAAAAAATCAGATGGGGGTCCGCGGCCAAATGCATATACATTTAGGGGTCCTTGGCATGAAAAAGGTTGAAAACCACTGCTAAAGAAAGGTCTCTCTATCTGTTTTGCGTTTTTCCTCCCACAGATTCGGGTTTCCTGGACGACGTGTCGTACGACAGCATCTCTCTGGGCCCCGGGTTCGACCGGCCGTACCAGTTCAACCCCAAGGTGCGCGAGGCCAAGAGCATCCAGCTCTACAAACACCTCAACCTGAAGAACTGCATCTGGACGTTCGACGCTTACTACGACATGACGGAGCTCATCGACGTCTGCGGAGGCTCCGTCACGGCCGACTTCCAGGTACACACACTGGCTGCTTTTGTTGGGTTAATGATGTCATTCGGTGTCACAACCTAAGCGTTTCCTGTGCTGTGTCTTGGTGTTCAGGTGCGAGACTCGGCCCAGTCCTTCCTGACGGTGCAGGTTCCTCTGTACGTGTCCTACATCTACGTGACGGCCCCGCGAGGCTGGGCGTCCCTGGAGCACCACACGGAGATGGAGTTCTCCTTCTTCTACGACACGGTGCTCTGGAGGACAGGTGTGTGTGTTCACCACGCCGCTGCTGAGCTCGGACATGACTCCAAGACCAAATTAAATGGCTTTTTTTTTGCGAGCGTAATATCGTGACCAGCGGTCGACAAAGTGCTCAAACCCCCAGTACTTGAGTCAAAGTATTGATACACCTGGTCAAATATTACAGTCGAATTACCTGAGTTAAAGTACTGGAAGTACAAATTACAAGTTATGTTTTCTTTTAAATATTGTCTTTTTAATAAGATTTTCGAGACATTATCAGAAAATATCAATAATAGTGAAAATAGGAGATCTACAAGCTCACAAAAGATCTGAGTCAAATGTACAATACAGTCTTTGAAATGTAGTGGAGTGAAAGTATCCAAAAATACAAATACTCAATTAAAGTATAGATATTACTTAATTACAAGTAAATGTACTTCGTTACTCCACCACTTGGGCTATGGGATCTGAATGCAACTACACTGCCTGGTTGCAATGCCGAATCATGTTTGTTTTACTGCATTGCCTATTCCTCACCTCAAGTGCCTTCAGGTACATATTTCAGTCACTGTTTAAAGTTTGAAAGGAGAACATTTATAATGCACCACCCGGCAGCCGTCTTGCTTTAGATTCAGAACAGAGTAGCAGCGCCCTCTAGTGTCTCCATAATACATCAGCTCTGTGTGGAAGAGGAACATTGAGATATGGATTTACATGGTGATATTGGTTGAAATATTGGTCTGAACCTGCCAATGTAATCATGCATTACCTTTTTGTTTTACAGAAGGTAATTAAGATTGGATTTTAGGGACTTTTCATATACAAATACAAATCTTTTTTTTGTTGTTGCATCTATTGTTAATGATGTGTCGGTCATGACCACCTTTATGCTCTGAAAGTGTTTTAAAGTCACTTTATGTCACACCACGAGAGACAGTCCCAACATGTTGGTTAGCGTGGATCTTCTGTTTGACCCCCTGACCTCTGACCTCCTGTGTGCAGGCATCCAGACGGACAGCGTGCTTTCAGCCAGGCTGCAGATCATCCGCATCTACATCAGGGAGGACGGGCGGCTGGTCATCGAGTTCAAGACCCACGCCAAGTTCAGAGGTTGGTCATATTTGTACCTTTGGACCATAATAAATTATATCAATATCAATCATATCCATTTTGATAGCCATGTCTTTTGTCGGCAGCGCAAAATAGCCATTCTTTAACATCTTGAGAATGAAGCGGAAAAAGCAGTGAGGAATCCTTACAAATTCTACAGAGAAACAGCCTATCTGCCCAGGTTACTTTCAGGACACTCATCCATGTATGAATTTCACATGACTTTACTGGTGGGCCATGAATAATGCATTTTAGGAAGAAAGCCACAGGCCATCAAATCTGCTCCCAACACGGGGGCCCGAGGGGACGCAGACGTATGGCCTGTGGCTAATGTCTGCTTTAGCTCCATATGAACACATTTACAGTGGTGGAAAAAGTACTCATATTTTTAACTTTAGTAAAAATATCAATCCTGCAATGTAAAATATTCGGTTACAAGTAAAAGTCAGGAATTCAAAATGTACTTAATTAAAAGTACAAAAGTATTGGTATCAAAATGTACTTAAAGTACAAAAGTAAAAGTACTCAGTATTGCAGAATGTCCCATTTCACAACTTTTCAAAGGTATAAAAATCTAGCAGATGTACAAGCTCACAATGCGTCGCATCATTGTGAGCTTGTAGATCGGGTATTTTCAAATGGCCGAAATGTATATAGGGCTGAAGCGGTTACTGTATGTTTTGTAATAATAATAAAACTCTACAGTAACTAGTAACTAAAGTTTTCAAATAATTTTAGTGGAGTAAAAGTACAATATTTGCCTCAGAGATGTAGTGGAGTAGAAGGAAAAGCACAGAAAATTGGAAATACTCCAGTAAAGTAAAAAAGTACCTCATAATTGTACTTAGGTACAGTACTTGAGTACACATGTACTTACAGTAGTAACTTTCCACTACTGGATATGAACACATTTATCTCATGGCTAAAATGCAGAAGAGAAGGTTACGGCTCTAGTCTTAAAGGGATACTTCACTTTCGGGCCGGGGACACATTTAAAAAAAATATTAAAAATAAATGAAAAAAGTTATGGAAAATTCATGGCCCCCTCACACATTAGTAGGACACTGCGTGTCGTGAGGGGGCCATGAATTTTCCATAACTTTTTTCATTTATTTTTAATATTTTTTTTAAATGTGTCCCCGGCCCGAAAGTGAAGTATCCCTTTAAGTGTCTCAATGGCTAATACCTCTATCACGCCCCCACCCCATGCAGGTCAGTTTATCCCCGAACACCACACCTTGCCGGGCCACAAGTCCCACCTGATGGCCCCGGACCACCTGGGAGGCATCGAGTTTGACCTGCAGCTGCTGTGGAGTGCACACACCTTCGACTCGCCCTACCAGCTGTGGAGAGCCACCAGCTCCTACAGCAGGTCAGTACGCTGCATGCACGTACACTATACACTCCCAGTGGTGGGGAAAAGTACTCACATTGTTTTACTTTAAGTAAAAGTATCAATACCGCAATGTAGAAAGTAAAAGTCTGGAATTCAACATTTAGTTGAGTAAAAAGTACAAAAGTATTGGTATCAAAATGTAATTAAAGTACCAAAAAGTAGAATGTACTGATTATGTAGAATGTCCCATTTCACAAGTTTTCAAATGTATGGTCTTTTGAAAATAGCCGATCTACAAGCTCACAATGCGTCGCATTGCGACGCATTGTGAGCCTGTAGATCGGCTATTTTCAAACGGTCGAAATGTATGTAGAGTTGAAGTGGTTAATCTATGTTTTGAAATAATCTACAAAGTTACTAGTAACTCAAATTTTTAAATCATTTTAGTGGAGTAAAAGTACAATATTTGGCTCTGAGATGTAGTGGAGTAGAAGTAAAAGTACTGAAAATTGGAAATGCTCTAGTAAAGTAAAAGTATCTCAACATTTTACTTAATTACAGTACTTGAGGAAATGTACTTCACATTCCACCACTGCGCACACACACGCACGCACACACACACACACACACACACACACACACACACACACACACACACACACACACACACACACACACACACACACACACACACACACACACACACACACACACACACACAGAGACGCGCGCACGCACACATGGTGATTTAAAAGGCTAGCTAGCTTGAACCTTGTTGGTTTTGTATGCGTCTGGGGGGAATGTATAGGCGGCCATAGCTGAATGGTTAGAGAGCCCCAGCAAGACACTTTAACCCCTAACTGCTCCCCGAGCGCCGTATTAATGGCTGCTTCACTGCTCTTTAATAGTTATAGGATGGCTAAATGCAGAGGGGCAAATCTCACGTATGTTTAAATATACCGTAGAGTGGCAAAAAAAAACACCTCAAGGAGAGGGGACCAGATTATTTATTGTATAGCATTTATCAGTTAACCCATTAAGACCCGGAACGCATACTGTGTCATTTTGAGATTTGCTGCGCTATGAGCTCGTAGATCTGCTATTTATTTTTTTTATCGTGAAAATCTTTGCAAATCTTTTGAATATATAGATTTTTAAAGCGAACATTTGTAAATCAAATCTTTTTCACATTTTCACGATTCTTTTCCAAAAAATAGCAGATCTACAAGCTCATAGCGCGGCACAGAGTGCCGCGCTATGAGCTTGTAGATCTGCAATTTTTTTAAATAGAAAAGAATGACACACAGATGCGTTCCCGGTCTTAATGGGTTATAAGCTGGAAGGTGTTGCGGGGTGTCGTTGTGTCCCTGTGGTGATTATTCTTGGTGGTTTGTGTGTCTTAACAGGAAGGACTATTCTGGAGAGTACACAGTGTTCCTCATTCCCTGCACGGTTCAGCCCACACAGCCCTGGGTGGACCCCGGAGACAAATGGTCAATTATAAAATAATAAAACCTTTTTCACAAACATGGTTGACTGACTTCCATTCAGATGGATATTAATATTATATGTTATGAAGAACTCTGATTGTGTGTGTGATCATTTATTTAATGTTTCAATATAGTGTAGAACTGAAATATTATGTTTGTGTTTTCTGACGACAGAAACTATACAAAGTAATTTGATGAACCGCCCACACTAAGTGGGACTCCCTCTTCCTTTGGTGTGGCGCCCAGGTGACGCCTAAACCCTGACCTTTAACTTCACATAAAATGTCTATAAACCTAACTTTAACCCTAACCTTAACCTCACCTCAAAACCACGTCGACCTGGGCGAAACACAGGGAAAAGACAGTAATTATCATTAGCTTTAGCTAGCCAATTAGCATTTTTAATTGTTTAAAGAACTCAATAGTGAAAAAGGTTGATGATGTCATCATTGTGCTGCTGTTATGAGTATTTAAAAGCTGAATGGACACACATGTATTTCCTCCTCTCTCCACCAGGGATCATCGCTGACTCTCTGCTTCTCTGAAAACACAGGTGTTCTGTGAAAAGAAAAGAAACCAATAAGTATCAGAATGTATTAACTGTGTGAACATGTTAACACTTTAGAATAACCTTCCCTTATAATAGTAAATTAATCATTCCCAAATTATTAGTTATTCATAACTTGTTAAATGTGTGTTAATGGTTAATGATTTAATGATTTAAAGGTTTAATGACATTCACTTTTACACCACATTCAAAGTCTTTGTCCTGGTCCTTCAAAAGTGTACAAAAAGTTTTAAGTGAAAATTCCATTCCAGTGATCAATGGCAGGTGTTTTTCTCACATTTCTAAAGTCTTTTCAACTGCAATGAAAAAATAAATCTTTGCCTGCGGGTGTCGCTGGTGAGGGATTTTGCCTGTCAATCATCGCCTCTGCTCCGCCCCCCCCCCCCCCCCCCCCCCCCCCAAAGGAAAGGATAGGGGAGGGGAGGGGCGAGGAGGAGAGTGGGCGGGATTAATCAACAGTGACCTCACTGTCGAAGGGCCAAGCTCAGATTACTTTTCAGCCTAATTATTCAGAAAACCCCAGGCCACAGAAAATCCACTGAATGTTCTAAGTTCAGGTTTTTTGGGTGTAATTGAGGTCATAAAACCCCAAATAAAACATTGAAAATAAAAAAAGTGAAAATGAATGTCATGATACCTTTAAAACTATGCTATAAATGGTTGATAGATCATGATCATAGATCATAGAACATAGATCATGTTATTAGTAAGGTTAAGGTTAAGTTTAGGTTTATAGACATAGTTTATGTGAGGTTAAAGGTCAGGGTTTAGGCACCACACCAAAGGAAGAGGGAGTCGCAAAGTGTGGGTGGTTCATCAAACTGATGAAAACACACACAAGCTCAGTAAAAAGTTCAGTAAAAATAAAGAGGAAGTGAACCTGGGTGTGTGGGAGGAGTCTAAAGATCGTCATTGGTTGTCGGCACCAGAATACGACCTGATAGAAGAAGAAGAGAGACAGTTAATACACACAAACAAATGAATTCTATGTACTGTATTATGTGTATTTCTCCATAAAATGCATAAATGTACACACAATAACACAATAACATTCAGTCATCAGAACTAATGTGAACATTTGACTCTTATTTAGGACTACATGTAACACTGATGTATTAAAGCTAAATGTGACAACATAGAACACACTTTGACCTCTAACTAGGTTGTCTAAACTGGTCTAAACCGGTTAAGGTTCAAAACCAATATAAACCAGTTTAGGTTGTGGCTTTACATGTTTGTTTGTTTGTTTGCATTTCTGTGAGGGTTCCACATGTCATGTGATCCTCTGTTGATCTGACCTCATTTCTTCCACTGGTAGTATAATAATTAATGAAACATGTTAATTAAACATGCTAATCACCTAATTTCTTCCACTGGTAGTAGATTAATTAATAAAACATGTTAATTAAACATGCTAATCACCTCATATCTTCCACTGGTAGTGTATTTATTATTTAAACATGCTAATTAAACATGCTAATCACCTCGTTTCTTCCACTGGTAGTGTATTTATTAATTAAACATGTTAATTAAACATGCTAATCACCTCGTTTCTTCCACTGGAAGTAGATGAATCCAGACAGGAACAAGACCATACCCAGAACCAGACCTGATGCTCCCATGGCCACCTTGTTCTTCACTGACTCTGGCATGGAGTCATCTGACAATACAATTATCATATCATATCATATCATATCATATCATATCATATCATATCATATCATATCATATTATTACAGTAGATTAAAACACCTTGTTCTTCACTGACTCTGACATGGAGTCATATGACAATAAGCTACAACAACCAAACACAATAAACAACTAGAAAAAGTGCTCCACGGAGCACAGGTCTCCGCCAGGTCAGGTATGTTATTGTGGCCTCCTGGTGGCGCTATAATAGGCCAATGTGAAAAGGGTGCCATTTCTTCTTAGGCCTTGCACGGCAATCGGACACTGCATTCATGATTTGAGGCATTTTGTTCCAAAAATGTGTTTTGCTAAATTAGACCTGCTGGTGGCGCTATAACAGGTCAATGTTAAAGGTTAAGGTTGGCATTTGCTCCTCAACATGGTGTGAATGTGTGTGCAAAGTTTGACCGCAATCGGACGCTGCGTTCATGATTTGCGGCATTTTGTTCAAAACAAGCCAGTACTGCAAACTTTAGATGTCAATCTTAGCCAACCAGGATGTAATATGAAAAATCAAACACATCTGTCTTGATCACATGACTATAGAGATCTTTACCGATTAGCGTGAAATTTGGATAAAATCGGAAGGAGTAATATAAAAAAAAGGTTTTACATATGTCGGCCTCCTGGTGGCGCTATAAAAGGCAGATGTGAAAAATTCCGGGCAAAGGTTTTTCCTTGACCTCTAGGGAGTGCGCTTAAAAAGTTTTACACAGATCGGTGCAGTTATATGTAAAAACAGGAATCGACCCGTTCTAGACGGACACAAGGACACACGGACAGGGGGCAAAATATACTCTCTCGCCATGCCTTTTGGCCTGGCGGAGACAATAAACAGACGACATAGTCATTGTGAGTCTGTTCAGTAATAATGAGTCCAACCCTATTGGTCCAGTCCTTGAGGAGTTTGTCTGAGGAGCTAAACACTACATCCAAAACAAAGGATATGATGATAGATTTTAGAAGACATGAATCAACCTTTTACTATGATGATTATAAACCAGGCTGTGGAATGTGCAGAAAGTATCTTAGGACAGAGTCATAGACTCAGAACTGTGAGGCAGTTTGTAAAAAAGGACATCAGCGCTTGTTCTGTCTAAGAAAACTGTCTTGTTTTCACATTGATAAAACCAAGATGACTCTTTGATCTGTTTTTATCAAATCAATCTGGTCTTTGATCTGCTTTCATCAAATCGATCTGGTCTTTTATCTGTTTTTATCAAATCAATCTGGTCTTTTATCTGTTTTTATCAAATCAATCTGGTCTTTTATCTGTTTTTATCAAATCAATCTGGTATTTTATCTGTTTTTATCAAATCAATCTGGTCTTTTATCTGTTTTTATCAAATCAATCTGGTCTTTGATCTGTTTTTATCATATCAATCTGGTCTTTTAACTGTTTTTATCAAATCAATAAGCTCATAGCGCGGCACCGAGTGCCGCGCTATGAGCTTGTAGATCTGCTATTTAAAAAAAGATCTTGAACATTTGTGCAAATGTTTGAATATAATTTTGATATATATTTTTTAAACAACATTTGTAACTCCAATATTTGCTTCTGGGGGGTCCCTGGAACAACATATTTTGATGGGGATCAGCGGCCAAAAACATAATTTTGGGGGTCCTTGACAAGAAAAAGTGCCACGCTCGGTGCCACGCTATGAGCTTGTATATTTGCTATTTAGACAGTAGATTACACTAGATTACAGTAACTGACCCCAGTCCATCTTGATAGGCGCGGTCAGGCTGGGATGTTCCACCATGCATGTGATCTTCTCTCCTGATCTGTAATAACACACACACACACACACACACACACACACACACACACACACACACACACACACACACACACACACACACACACACACACACACACACACACACACACACACACACACACACACACACACTGGTAGTACCAGTAGAGGTGTCTATTAGTTGTGTATTTCTATGTATAGGTGTCTGTTAGGTGTGCACCTGGGTGTGTACTCCAGGTAGGAGTGGTACTGGTAGTACCAGTCTCCATCAGACAGCTCATCAGTAGAGGAGAGACCAGAGGTCAAAGGTTCTTGACCTATCCACCAGGTCACCAGGATCACTTTAGGATAGAAGTCGTAGCTGCTGCACCTCAGCATGTGAGTGTGTTCACCACGACGAGGGGGAGTCTCTGACTTCAGTCTCACTTTGGGCTCCACTCCTAAAAAAGATGATGATATTATTATTATTATATACCAGTCATAGGAACATGTCGTTATAATTAACAATTGTATATCATCCAAATGCGATCCAAATGATCCAGAAAGCCGCAACACGCTTGTTCTTCAAACAGCCAAAATGTTCACATTTCCCGGCTCTCCCCCGTTCTCCTCTCCCTCCTTTGGCTCCCAGTTGCTGCCCTCACAGAGGTATGACACCCCCATATCTTCAAGACTCTTCTCCTTTCTCTAAAACACCCTGGTCAACGCTCCACACATCCTAGACTCTTCTCCCTTCCCTAAAACACCCTGGACAACGCTCCACATGTGCCAGACTCTTCTCCCTTCTCTAAAACACCCTGGACAACGCTCCATACGTCTTAAACTCTTCTCCCTTCTGGCTCCCAAACGGTGGAACAAACTCCCCGTTGCAGTTAGAGCTGCAGACTCACTTCCAATCTACCACCATAATCTGAAGACTGTAGCACTAGACCTAGCCTTGATGACCTTGCAGGCTTATGCAAAGGTTAAAATGTAATTTAGATATCACGTCATGTAGACAGATGCCAGGTTCATTGTACACCTGGTATCCTATAGTTTGGATAGTTTCAATGTACAGATTATTTTTTTGTTTGATATTATACTGTTTAGACTGATAATAGGTTCTTGGTTTACCTATAATCCTAGAATACTATTTCTATGCATTTGATGTATTACCTTGTGTTTTCCTTACTTACTGTAAATCACTCTGGATTAAGAGCATCTAATAAATGCATGCAGTGTAATTTTAAATGTCAGTGAACAACATTTCATAGAGTACTGTAGATTCTACTATAGTCTACAGTTTTCTACAAAGTAGAATTCATTTATATAACGTAATTTAAACATATTAAATAATTCACAGTTACACAGTGCTTTACATAAACAAAAATAAACCATTACATATCATTTAATGAAAATAGTTTGAATGAACTAGAGTAGAAACAAACAAAACAATACACAATATCCTGTAAATATTGTGATTAAAGCATACAAAACAAACTAATTAAGACAATAATTAAAATATAAAATCAGGTGGTGAAATGAAGTGTATAGAGGTGTGTTTTATCCTGCATGGTTCTTTTTAAAGTTCATTTAAAAACATTAATCCTGGTGTCTCTGTTTTAGGCAGGTCATTATATGAGGGTGAAAACACTCAGAAATAGATCTATATGTTTCATTTATACTCTGTGTACGATGGTGAAACCACATGTTGTGAGCTTGTAGATCTGCTATTTCCACTGCGTGACAGCGTGTTAGATTAAGCCTATAAATCAGGCTTAAAGGAGTAGTTCACCCCAAAAATGACTTATTTTCTATCAATTACACCCCATGAAGCATTGAATTCATGGAGATGTTTTAGTTTTTGTCTCATTCCTGAGACAATAATTTGATGACCGGCGGTCTCTCCGGTAGGAGACTCAAAGAGTCTCCTTTGAGTCTCCTACCGGATACATTAGCATATTTCCACAGATAATCAAATTAGTGTGCAGGAATGAGACAAAAACTAAAAAATCTCAAGGCTTCATGGGGTGTGATTGATATTTAAAAAAATAAGTCATTTTTGGGGTGAACTACTCCTTTAAGTGTTTAAGAGGATCTGAAATGTTTCTCAGCAGATTAAGTAATGTTTTATAATCATTATCAGATCAATATTAACACCATTAATCATCTCTGAATAGAATCATGTGATTTCATGTTATAGTTTATGAGGTGATGAGTGTTGAGTGCTGCTCTGAGATCAGCTCACCTCTCTTGTTCAGAACAGAGGAGTAGTAGTTCTCAATGTTGGGTTTGCAGAATGTCTCTGGTTGTGCTCTCCTATAAGCCAGTGCTCCAGGATCTTTATTGAGGCGCTCTGCGTTCTTCACACCAAACTCAGTGTATCCAACATACTGATCTACTCTACTGTCCCACCTGAGGAACTCATCACCATCGAAATTCATGTACTGTATGTACTGTATGTCCTTCAGCTCACTGGAGTTAAACACACAGCACTGAGCCACATAGAACACATATCCATCTGGAAATAGACAATTAAAAATGTCATTAATGTTCAGTTTTATTATCATCTGTATAACATCAACACTAGGCTAACTGCCCCCCATCGGCCAAACATGTCACTACAGAAAGTCTAAACTAGGTTCGGGATGTGAAATCTGGCATTAAAATGTTTTGAATGTATATTGAATATCTTTAAAAACAATTAGATTGAGCTACCAGTTAATTTTTGTTTCTCTATATGTCCAGTTATCTAGCGTGGCTGAGTAAACAAGGACTCTGTCTGTCTGTCTGTCTGTCTGTCTGTCTGTCTGTCTGTCTGTCTGTCTGTCTGTCTGTCTGTCTGTCTGTCTGTCTTTTTTCATATCCAGGCTATTTGAAAATAGCAGATCTACAAGCTCATAGTGCCGCGCTACGAGCTTGTAGATCTGCTATTTTCAAACATTTGAGTACTTTTACTTTTGGTACTTGTACATTTTGATGCCAATACTTTTGTACTTTTACTCAAGTGAATTTTGAATTCCTGACTTTTACTTGTAACAGAGTACTTCTAGATTGCAGCATTGTTACTTTTACTTAAGTCAAACATTTGAGTACTTTTCCCACCACTGACTCTAGTCAGCAAACAAGGTAAATAGTCACATAAGTAGAGAGTAGAGAGAACAATGTAGAGCCTCAAAGAAACTATAGGATACCAGGTCAATCATTATAACAATCAGCTGAGTTATATTAAACAAATAAAGGTCATTATTTATACTGTAATTAAAGCCTGCATTGCAAAACTAAATTAAAACACTAAACTGTTGCTTTTGAATTTAAATTGCAATATTTTATATAACCCCCAAATGTATCAAATAAATCATCATTCAATTCAAATAATTGAATGAGTGCATTGACTTCTGGGGGGTCCCCAGATGATTAGCTTAATAGGTAACATTGTTTTCTCACTCAACAGTAAACAAACCAACATACAGTATAAGTGGATACAGGGTATCTGCACATTTATAAAGTGACAATTTAATGATTTAAGACCTTTTTAATAGCAAATTGGCCAAATTGTCAAATGAATAAGAGAGAGGCAAACGATGTGAAAATAGCCGATCTACAAGCACAAAAAAATATGATTATTTTGGGAGGTCCCCAGTTCAAATAGGATTATTTTGGGGGTCCCCAGTTGAAATAGGATTGTTTTGGGGGGTCCCACCCAGTTTTTTTGTAGCCAGCGGATTCTAAAAAAACGCTGTGACGCACCTGTCACTCACATTCAAGACCGTCCCCGTAGCCCGCACCGCCTGCTGCCTTGAGCACCATGTTGCTTCCTGAATCTTGAGACGGACCGCCTTCCACTCACCCGATTGGACAGAGGGAGAAAATCAGCTCCTGCCTCCAACAGTTTTATGCTTCCACTGGACAAGTCGCGTAGATTCAGGAAGCACCATGGTGCTCAAGGCAGCAGGCGGTAAGGGCTACGGGGACGGTCTTGAATGTGAGTGACAGGTGCGTCACAGCGGGTTTTTTTAATCCGCTGGCTGCAAAAAACTGTGGACAACCTGCGTTTAACAGCGGCCAGCCAACTTTTGGTGAGAGAGCGCCCTTACAATTAAAAGTCAGAAACTCAAAATGTACTTGAGTAAAAGTACAAAACTATTGCATAAAAATGTACTTAAAGTACCAAAAGTAAAAATACTCATTATACAAAATGTCCCATTCCAAGTTTTGTAATGTATACAAATCTTTTGAAAATAGCAGATCTACAAGCTCACAATGCATCAAATCGTGATTAGTGACGCATTGTGAGCTTGTAGATCGGCTATTTTCAAATGGCCTATAGGGCTGAAGTGGTTACTGTATGTTTTGTAATAATAATCAAAATATACAAAGTAACTAGTAACTAAAGTTTTAAAATAATTGTAGTGGAGTAAAAGTACAATATTTTCCTCTGAGATGTAGTGGAGTAGAAGTAAAAGTATTGGAAATTGGAAATACTCGAGTAAGTACAAATGCCTCAAAATTGTACTTGAGTACATGTACTTAGTTACTCACCTCTGTAATTTAATTCATGAATCACAGGAACATTTTGATGGTAACTGTTGTATAATCGTATTATCTTGGATTTTGACATGATTCATATGTCTTTTAATTGAAAATCCAAATAAATAAATGAAAGTGTATCAGATATGCTCAGTGGTCATTGGTCATGGGCCGCGGTAACACGCCATCCCACCAGTCTTTTGAGCAGAAGCACGCACACGCACATGCATCCATTAAAACAACCCTTAAGTTCACACCTCAACAAAGGCTGCCGACTGCCGGATGTCACACCAGGTGAATTAACATAGGAATGAGCCTAGATGCATATCAATTGTCCATTGTGTGACATGTAGTGTAGGTGTTAAGCCACGTCTTTAATAGTGTCCCACCAGAGATAGATTCACCAAATCAACACTGGATACGCTTCCTCAGACGTTTTTTGGATGGTATACGCTTTAAAAAACAAATCTTTACAGTATACTATGTATATAGTGTAACACGGTAGAACACACCACTGCATCTACATAGTTGTACCATCTACACCTCACCTACAGCTCAGGCTGTACAGAGCAGATACTAATGCATAGATTTGTAGCACATATTCATGTTTACTAGAAATACATATTATTTAGAATATATTTCACCATAAATGCTTAATATACATGTTTAAACATTTTCATTAATGTTAAATATATTCAACCGTTTTAGTTAATAACTATTGTGTTCATAGTATTCATGTACCTTTGACTGGTGGTTTCTTCAAGGCAGTGAGAATGGTGTCCAGGTTGTATTTGCAGAGCGCCTGATTATTCAAAGCTGCTTCATAAGCTGCTGTCCAGTTGATATGATCTACAAACGGAGGCTGAGGCTCCACCACCTTCCCTTTGTTGAAGTCTGCGTACATCAGCACTTCACCATCCAGTGCAAACATGTATTCTTTATATGGGTCTTTGACTGTGTCTGAACAGCCAACGACACTAATCTCCTCATGGAACACTGGAAATAAAACAAAGATGACATTAAATTCAACAACAAACTTCTTCACAGTGACAATAACACATAATCATCATGTTAAACAATCATGTTTGCAGTGGTGGAAGAAGTACTCAAATATTTTACTTAAGTAAAAGTATCAATGCTGCAATTTAGAAGTACTCTGTTACAAGTAAAATTCCGGAATTTAAAATGTACTTGAGTAAAAGTACAAAAGTATTGCTATAAAAATGTATTTATAGTACCAAAAGTAAAAGTACCAAAATGTTTGAAAATAGCAAATCTACAAGCTCACAACACGTCGCGATGAGACGCGATGAGACGCGTTGTGAGCTTGTAGATCGGCTATTTTCAAATAGCCTAGGTATAAAATAGGGCTAAAGTGGTTAATGTATTTTTTATAATGTTATACTTTATATCTGCAAAGTAACTAGTAACTAAAGTTTTCAAATAATTGTAGTGGAATAAAAGTACAATATTTTTCTGTGAGATGTAGTGGAGTAGAAGTAAAATTACTGGAAATTGGAAATACTCCAGTAAAGATAAAGTATAAGTACCTCAAAATTGTACTTGAGTACAGTACTTGAGTAAATGTATTTAGTTACTTTACACCACTGCATGTTTGGTTCTTAACATGCAGTGGTGTAAAGTCTTCTTATGAAGTGGAAGGTTGGATATTAAAAGTAACTTCCTGTCAAACGTTTTATTCACTGAAACAGATTCAAATGTGTTTTTGTTTTGTATTTTATTATGAAAGTAATTCATACAGAATGATTTATTTCATGATGTCACAACAACAGTTCCTATCTGTTTTAATGTTATGTATTTGGACCAACATTCAAGATCCAATACTGTATATACTGTACAGGTAGTAAAAGGTGTGTGTGTGTGTGTGTGTGTGTGTGTGTGTGTGTGTGTGTGTGTGTGTGTGTGTGTGTGTGTGTGTGTGTGTGTGTGTGTGTGTGTGTGTGTGTGTGTGTATTGTATTGTTTATTGGATCTTGTTTAGTCGATACACTTATTTGTTTTAGCTCATGCTCATTTGATTTAGCTATTTTGTCTCATCTGTTTAAGGAAATAGGTAGCTGATATATTTTACCTTAGCGCTAGGTATACTCTTGGTTGCTTGTTTTTGCAGAAAATGCACTAAAGACTTCTGGTGATTAGTAGTTTTCGTTCCCTACCTATGTTGAATACACTTATTGTAAGTCGCTTTGGATAAAAGCGTCTGCTAAATGACTGTAATGTAATGTAATGTAATGTAATGTAATGTAATGTAATGTAATGTAATGTATGTGTGCGTGCGTGTGTGTGCGCGTGTGTGTGCGTGCGTGTGTGTGTGTGTGTGTGTGTGTGTGTGTGTGTGTGTGTGTGTGTGTGTGTGTGTGTGTGTGTGTGTGTGTGTCATTTGTTTATATTTTGCATTGTTCATATTACATTTTATATAATAACATTAGATA
This sequence comes from Gymnoscopelus braueri, assembly GCF_963280865.1. Lineage (NCBI taxonomy): Eukaryota > Metazoa > Chordata > Actinopteri > Myctophiformes > Myctophidae > Gymnoscopelus > Gymnoscopelus braueri. Next base: position 50,149,912 of record NC_137608.1, on the reverse strand, counting down.
TTGTAGTGTATTTTGCACAAGTGTGACAATATTCTTGAAAGGAGAAGAAGTAGAAAGGTCCAGACCAGTAATGTTCCTCAAGTCGATTTATTGGACAAAAACAGAGTACAGAGCACCAGAGCACATGTCAGCCTTGCTGCTACATGGTGTGGCCGGAACAGAACAGAAGAAGAAGGGGCAAGGACAAGAAGGGCAAGGCAAGGGAAATGGAAAGGGCCGGTTTCTTTGTCCTCACAGTATTTATAGGCAGACTTCACATGTGTGTCTATGTACTTGCATACATTGGATGTGCACGGAGCTAGGTGTGTGTGCTACATCTCTTGTGTGTGTATGTGTGTGTGTGTGTGTGTGTGTGTGTGTGTGTGTGTGTGTGTGTGTGTGTGTGTGTGTGTGTGTGTGTGTGTGTGTGTGTGTGTGTGTGTGTGTGTGTGTGTGTGTGTGTGTGTGTGTGTGTGTGTCCATTGTGCAGAAGAACAACACCCCAAGATCCTAGAGGTCAGCTAAGGTCAGATGCCCTCTGGGAAGCATCCTTTGAACTGGACATCTAGTGTTAAAGCAACCACTCTGGAATGTGCACTGTAGACCACTCAGTATCAGCCTCATGTCTCTGTGTGTGTGTGTGTGTGTGTTCAAATTGGGCTCTATAAGTCCATAAATGTGTATCAATTTATCATATTCCCCCCTACGGAGGGCCCTATTGGTCCTTCGTAAACAAGGGTACAATGAAGAAAATCAAAACACAAGTAAGAAAACCATAATTCAAAAACATACTCCTCAAAAAAACAGAACTCATCACACCACAACATCAACATCACCTCGACCCCCCTTGATAGACAAAGTACTGGGACACAAACAGACAAACATAAAACAGGCATTAAGATTACACAGTATTGTCATAAGGTGATTCACATTATATTTAAAGTAAAAATAGTCGGACTGCATAACAAATCAAAACATTTCTACAGCTGACACAGAGATTCATTTACATCAATTCATACACCGAACACCACTGAGCGTGGTATGGCGGTTATTCTAGATGCATAGAATAAACATAGACACAATCCCCTGTGTGCCAACGCATTTCCAATCAGTTCCAATCAGTGCATTAGGACCCCTCTGTTGTTCCTTAAACTCTGGGAAAAAATGTTAATCAGCCAACAATGGAAGCTGAAAGAATACAATGAATCATACACTCACTAATCGATAACACCACCCTCCACCAATGCCCCCTCCGCCGAGCTACCAAACTATAACCAAAGACAACGTAAAACTTTCCACAGTCTTAATACTGGGCAAAGCTAACCCTGAAATGTAATTACATAAGGTAACTCTATGGTAACTACCCAACGGAAGCATACACATTGATAACAGAAGGGAAAGTGTGCCGTCAGTGAAATAATAAAACACAAAGTAAACCCACATTAAATACAAGAGACCAGAGAGTGAAACAAAATCCTTCACAACACTACAATAAAACGGCAGCCAAACACTCCGCAGTTTAAATCACCATTATCACAAACATATAACCAACATACATTAGCCTACATGTTAAACCTTCCATCGCGTCCACAAACACAAAGTCCAGTCACACGGAGGAGAGATGGATCCTGTGGCATAGGCAAAGAATGGGTGGGGGCCATTTGTGCCCCTCAGTGCTGAGTGCTGTTCCAGCAAGCCAACTTGCTTCTGTCCTCTGTCCATACTCTGAAGTTCTCCTGTAACCCTCTTTTTACTTGTTTTCTTACATATCGTCACAGGGGTTGATGCTGTGAGGTTGAATACTAGTGTCATCACAGGGTTGGTGCTGTGAGGTTCCCTTTTTGTGGATCTGTTGAAAATCAGCTCTTGTCAATTTTCCATAGCCTGCTCCTCTGGTGGGTCTGCATCTGTGTAGGAAGATGGTCTGCATCTGGTCCGGATGAGCTTTCAAAAATCTTCCTCCCAAAAAGAAAATCACAGCTTGTACTCAACTTCTCAAGTTCTTCTCGTGTGGAACGGTCACAGACACCCAGTGTCCAGCACTGTAGTCTGAAGAAGACCAAACCATTTAAACGTCCTGGCTGGTTCGCCAAATGTAGTGTATTTTGCCAATTGTGGTAAAATGCACAAGTGTGACAATATTCTTGAAAGGAAAAGAAGTAGAAAGGTCCAGACCAGTAATGTTCCTCAAGTCGATTTATTGGACAAAAACAGAGTACAGAGCACCAGAGCACATGTCAGCCTTGCTGCTACATGGTGTGGCCGGAACAGAACAGAAGAAGAAGGGGCAAGGACAAGAAGGGCAAGGCAAGGGAAAGGGAAAGGGCCGGTTTCTTTGTCCTCACAGTATTTATAGGCAGACTTCACATGTGTGTCTATGTACTTGCATACATTGGATGTGCACGGAGCTAGGTGTGTGTGCTACATCTCTTGTGTGTGTGTATGTGTGTGTGTGTGTGTGTGTGTGTGTGTGTGTGTGTGTGTGTGTGTGTGTGTGTGTGTGTGTGTGTGTGTGTGTGTCCATTGTGCAGAAGAACAACACCCCAAGATCCTAGAGGTCAGCTAAGGTCAGATGCCCTCTGGGAAGCATCCTTTGAACTGGACATCTAGTGTTAAAGCAACCACTCTGGAATGTGCACTGTAGACCACTCAGTATCAGCCTCATGTCTCTCTGTGTGTGTGTGTGTGTGTGTGTGTGTGTGTGTGTGTGTGTGTGTGTGTGTGTGTGTGTGTGTGTGTGTGTGTGTGTGTGTGTGTGTGTGTGTGTGTGTGTGTGTGTGTGTGTGTGTGTGTGTGTGTTCAAATTGGGCTCTATAAGTCCATAAATGTGTATCAATTTACCACATTATATATGTTTATATTATATAATAACATAAATATAATGTACTTACTTCCTGGGATCGCTTTGACCTGGCTGTAATCTTCATCATCACTGGTCAAAACTGAACTGAATTTAATAGATGAGAATAAACAGATGAGGATAAACAGATCAGAATAATCAGATGAGAATAAACAGATCAGAATAAACAAATGTATTTATTTCTTTTACTGAAAGAGAAGTTCTGGAGTCTGAAAGAGAAAGAAGGAGGACACTTTCTCTAGTTCAGAAGAGTCAGCCAATCAGATTAAAGATATGATGTTACATCATCTGTATCCAAGAAGACGACAGTGTGGATTATTGCACATAACATGAACAGTATATACTGTAGCTGCTGCTTATGCATCTTATGTCTCCTCATGTACATGCTGTACCTTATGCACCTTATGTCTATGCACCTTATGTCTCCACATGTACATACTGTACTTTATGCACCTTATGTCTAACCTCATGTACTGTGCCTAATATACCTTATGTCTCCTCATGTACATGTACCTTATGCACCTTATGTCTCCTCATTTACATACTGTACCTTATTCACCTTATGTCTAACCTCATGTACATACTGTACTTTATGCACCTTATGTCTAACCTCATGTACATACTGTACCTTATGCACCTCATGTCTCCTCATGTATTACATACAGTATGCACATATCTTTGTTTAATTCATCTTTTAATCTCTCCTCGCCCCTCCCCCGTCTTCTTTTCTTTCTCTTTCTGAAAATAACTAAAACAATGGAGCTGCACTAAAAATAATTTCACCCACTTCTTTACACCTTTAACCTGTGATGTGACAATAAAGATGATTCTGATTCTGTTGAAGAGAAACACAAGAAAGAAAGAAAGAAAGAAAGAAAGAAAGAAAGAAAGAAAGAAAGAAAGAAAGAAAGAAAGAAAGAAAGAAACAGAAACAGAAACAGAAAGAAACAAAGAATTAAAGAAATAAAGAAATAAAGAAATAAGAAAAAAGAAAGGGGGAAAACTTGAATCAGAAAGTAAAATATCTGGTCACTTCAGAAGAGAAAACCCAAATAAAATGCTGGAGCACTCCACTGGTCTACTCTGCACATATGTATTATTATGCAGGGTGACAAGGGGGTGTGGTCTCTGAAGACCATATTCACACGGCGGCCATTTTGGTCTCTGAAGACCATATTCACACGGCGGCCATTTTGCTATTAAGTTAATGAAATGCCACCCTGTTTCTTCAATGCAGAATGCAAAAATGGCCGCCATGTGAATATGGTCTAATATTTCCAATTCCATATGAAAATAATACCAGTCAGAGTTCCATAGCTTTTGTCCCCCCTCCCCCTCCCCACCCCCCCCCTCCGACAAAATCTTGCCCCCCCCCCCCCCCTACTGACAGAGGCTAAAATCGCTTGTCTGCGTGCGTGCGTGCGTGCGTGCGTGCGTTCAGCGTCACTGGTAAAATACTGTTCATGTTCAATAAGCATCAATCCAAGCCTCATTACATCTCACTGCTGAAACCATCAAATGTCTATAAAAACACACTGGTCATGTGATCTGTGTGTGTGTGTGTGTGTGTGTGTGTGTGTGTGTGTGTGTGTGTGTGTGTGTGTGTGTGTGTGTGTGTGTGTGTGTGTGTGTGTGTTGTGTGTGTGTGTGTGTGTGTGTGTGTGTGTGTGTGTGTGTGTGTGTGTGTGCGTGCGTGCGTGCGTGCGTTCAGCGTCACTGGTAAAATGCTGTTCATGTTCAATAAGCATCAATCCAAGCCTCATTACATCTCACTGCTGAAACCATCAAATGTCTATAAAAACACACTGGTCATGTGATCTGTGTGTGCGTGTGTGTGTGTGTGTGTGTGTGTGTGTGTGTGTGTGTGTGTGTGTGTGTGTGTGTGTGTGTGTGTGTGTGTGTGTGTGTGTGTGTGTGTGTGTGTGTGTGTGTGTGTGTGTGTGTGTGTGTGTCTGTGTCTGAGTGAGTAAGTGTGTGCGTGCGTGTGCGTGTCATCGTTCATATTTGGTTTTATATACTAACAGTATATATACATGTATATATTATATAATAACATAAATATAATGTACTTACTTCCTGGGATGCTTTGACATGAAGTACAGAGGAGAGGATGAGGAGGGTGGCTGAAATCTTTATCATCACCGATCAAAACTGAACTGAATTTAATAGATGGGATTAAACAGATGAGAATAAACAGATGAGAATAAACAGATGAGAATAAACAGATGAGAATAAACAGATGAGAATAAAAAGATGAGAATAAACAGATGTTTACTGAAAGAGAAGTTCTGGAGTCTGAAAGAGAATGAAGGAGGACTCGTTCTTTAGTTCAGAAGAATCAGCCAATCAGATTAAAGATATGGTGTTACATCATCTGTTTCTGGAAAGAGGACAGTCTGGATTATTGCACATATCATGAACAGTATAGCTGCTGCTGATGCACCTTATGTCTCCACATGTACATACTGTACTTTATGCACCTTATGTCTAACCTCATGTACTGTGCCTAATGCACCTTATGTCTCCTCATGTACATACTGTACCTTATGCACCTTATGCCTCCTCATTTACATACTGTACCTTATTCACCTTATGTCTAACCTCATGTACATACTGTACTTTATGCACCTTATGTCTAACCTCATGTACATACTGTACCTTATGCACCTCATGTCTCCTCATGTATTACATACAGTATGCACATATCTTTGTTTAATTCATCTTTTAATCTCTCCTCGCCCCTCCCCCGTCTTCTTTTCTTTCTCTTTCTGAAAATAACTAAAACAATGGAGCTGCACTAAAAATAATTTCACCCACTTCTTTACACCTTTAACCTGTGATGTGACAATAAAGATGATTCTGATTCTGTTGAAGAGAAACACAAGAAAGAAATAAAGAAATAAAGAAATAAAGAAATAAAGAAATAAAGAAATAAAGAAATAAAGAAATAAGAAAAAAAAAGAAAGGGGGAAAACTTGAATCAGAAAGTAAAATATCTGGTCACTTCAGAAGAGAAAACCCAAATAAAATGCTGGAGCACTCCACTGGTCTACTCTGCACATATGTATTATTATGCAGGGTGACAAGGGGGTGTGGTCTCTGAAGACCATATTCACACGGCGGCCATTTTGCTATTAAGTTAATGAAATGCCACCCTGTTTCTTCAATGCAGAATGCAAAAATGGCCGCCATGTGAATATGGTCTAATATTTCCAATTCCATATGAAAATAATACCAGTCAGAGTTCCATAGCTTTTGTCCCCCCTCCCCCTCCCCACCCCCCCCCTCCGACAAAATCTTGCCCCCCCCCCCCCTACTGACAGAGGCTAAAATCGCTTGTCTGCGTGCGTGCGTGCGTGCGTGCGTGCGTGCGTGCGTGCGTGCCTTCAGCGTCACTGGTAAAATACTGTTCATGTTCAATAAGCATCAATCCAAGCCTCATTACATCTCACTGCTGAAACCATCAAATGTCTATAAAAACACACTGGTCATGTGATCTGTGTGTGTGTGTGTGTGTGTGTGTGTGTGTGTGTGTGTGTGTGTGTGTGTGTGTGTGTGTGTGTGTGTGTGTGTGTGTGTGTGTGTGTGTGTGTGTGTGTGTGTGTGTGTGTGTGTGTGTGTGTATAATAAGAAGAGAAAGAGGGAGACAGCTGGAGAGACGGTTCATATAACATACATGAACTGTCATACATACAGGAACATGGTTAAAATAATAATGAATGACGTAGTGATTATGAAACAGTGACTTAAGATTCCATCCGACAGCCCTAGTGTATCTGGATTAAAGGGATATTCCACCGCGGCCTCCAGCCGAGATCAGGCTGATTCCGGTGCGTCTCAGGAGCGTACACATTATGACTGAATAAAGAAGGCGCTGGAGCAACTCCATGATTTATTTTAGCAGGGAATGTAACCTGACATTGAAATGTTTGTCGTTTTTTTGTCTGCTTTGCATCCTGCTATTAAAATAAAAAAAGCTCCAATCATCCAAGTTGCTCCAGCGCCTTCTATATTCAGCCCTAATGTGTGTGTGTGTGTGTGTGTGTGTGTGTGTGTGTGTGTGTGTGTGTGTGTGTGTGTGTGTGTGTGTGTGTGTGTGTGTGTGTGTGTGTGTGTGTGTGTGTGTGTGTGTGTGTGTGTGTGTGTGTGTGTGTGTGTGTGTGTGTGTGTGTGTGTGTGTGTGTGTGTGTGTGTGTGTGTGTGTGTGTGGGGGTTTTTTTTGATTGAAACCCCAGCTCATCAACTTTCCACATAATCCTCATCCTCATATTTCCCTGCATGTGTTTGGCATTTTGTCACGATTACTTTTTGACACTAGGACTGTGTTTATTGTTAAATGTTTATTGTTTTGTTCTGCAGAGTGCAAACTATTACAGTATATAGTCTTTTTGTTCATTATTGATAGTTTTTTTTAACGTTATTTTTCCTATACTTCTTTTACTCTGTAACTTAACTGCTGTGCCGCCTCTGGTGCCTGAATTTCCCCCGCAGGATCACTGTGGTTCGGTGGTTCAGTGGTTCTCAACCAGTGGTCCTTGGGGGGGGGGTTACCAGGGGGTTACCAGGGGGTCCCCAGCGAAATTAGTTAACATAGCGTCACAATCATTTTAACCACTTAGCTTTGGCTATTCAAAAATAGCAGATACAAGCTCGTAGCGCGGCACCGAGTACCACGCTACGAGCTTGTAGATCTGCTATTTTTGAAAAATCTAGAACATTTTGCAAATCTTTGAATATATAATTTTATAAACCAAACATTTTTAACTCAAATCTCTGCTTCTGGGGGTCTCTGGCACAAAAAAAAATCAGATGGGGGTCCGCGGCCAAATGCATATACATTTAGGGGTCCTTGGCATGAAAAAGGTTGAAAACCACTGCTAAAGAAAGGTCTCTCTATCTGTTTTGCGTTTTTCCTCCCACAGATTCGGGTTTCCTGGACGACGTGTCGTACGACAGCATCTCTCTGGGCCCCGGGTTCGACCGGCCGTACCAGTTCAACCCCAAGGTGCGCGAGGCCAAGAGCATCCAGCTCTACAAACACCTCAACCTGAAGAACTGCATCTGGACGTTCGACGCTTACTACGACATGACGGAGCTCATCGACGTCTGCGGAGGCTCCGTCACGGCCGACTTCCAGGTACACACACTGGCTGCTTTTGTTGGGTTAATGATGTCATTCGGTGTCACAACCTAAGCGTTTCCTGTGCTGTGTCTTGGTGTTCAGGTGCGAGACTCGGCCCAGTCCTTCCTGACGGTGCAGGTTCCTCTGTACGTGTCCTACATCTACGTGACGGCCCCGCGAGGCTGGGCGTCCCTGGAGCACCACACGGAGATGGAGTTCTCCTTCTTCTACGACACGGTGCTCTGGAGGACAGGTGTGTGTGTTCACCACGCCGCTGCTGAGCTCGGACATGACTCCAAGACCAAATTAAATGGCTTTTTTTTTGCGAGCGTAATATCGTGACCAGCGGTCGACAAAGTGCTCAAACCCCCAGTACTTGAGTCAAAGTATTGATACACCTGGTCAAATATTACAGTCGAATTACCTGAGTTAAAGTACTGGAAGTACAAATTACAAGTTATGTTTTCTTTTAAATATTGTCTTTTTAATAAGATTTTCGAGACATTATCAGAAAATATCAATAATAGTGAAAATAGGAGATCTACAAGCTCACAAAAGATCTGAGTCAAATGTACAATACAGTCTTTGAAATGTAGTGGAGTGAAAGTATCCAAAAATACAAATACTCAATTAAAGTATAGATATTACTTAATTACAAGTAAATGTACTTCGTTACTCCACCACTTGGGCTATGGGATCTGAATGCAACTACACTGCCTGGTTGCAATGCCGAATCATGTTTGTTTTACTGCATTGCCTATTCCTCACCTCAAGTGCCTTCAGGTACATATTTCAGTCACTGTTTAAAGTTTGAAAGGAGAACATTTATAATGCACCACCCGGCAGCCGTCTTGCTTTAGATTCAGAACAGAGTAGCAGCGCCCTCTAGTGTCTCCATAATACATCAGCTCTGTGTGGAAGAGGAACATTGAGATATGGATTTACATGGTGATATTGGTTGAAATATTGGTCTGAACCTGCCAATGTAATCATGCATTACCTTTTTGTTTTACAGAAGGTAATTAAGATTGGATTTTAGGGACTTTTCATATACAAATACAAATCTTTTTTTTGTTGTTGCATCTATTGTTAATGATGTGTCGGTCATGACCACCTTTATGCTCTGAAAGTGTTTTAAAGTCACTTTATGTCACACCACGAGAGACAGTCCCAACATGTTGGTTAGCGTGGATCTTCTGTTTGACCCCCTGACCTCTGACCTCCTGTGTGCAGGCATCCAGACGGACAGCGTGCTTTCAGCCAGGCTGCAGATCATCCGCATCTACATCAGGGAGGACGGGCGGCTGGTCATCGAGTTCAAGACCCACGCCAAGTTCAGAGGTTGGTCATATTTGTACCTTTGGACCATAATAAATTATATCAATATCAATCATATCCATTTTGATAGCCATGTCTTTTGTCGGCAGCGCAAAATAGCCATTCTTTAACATCTTGAGAATGAAGCGGAAAAAGCAGTGAGGAATCCTTACAAATTCTACAGAGAAACAGCCTATCTGCCCAGGTTACTTTCAGGACACTCATCCATGTATGAATTTCACATGACTTTACTGGTGGGCCATGAATAATGCATTTTAGGAAGAAAGCCACAGGCCATCAAATCTGCTCCCAACACGGGGGCCCGAGGGGACGCAGACGTATGGCCTGTGGCTAATGTCTGCTTTAGCTCCATATGAACACATTTACAGTGGTGGAAAAAGTACTCATATTTTTAACTTTAGTAAAAATATCAATCCTGCAATGTAAAATATTCGGTTACAAGTAAAAGTCAGGAATTCAAAATGTACTTAATTAAAAGTACAAAAGTATTGGTATCAAAATGTACTTAAAGTACAAAAGTAAAAGTACTCAGTATTGCAGAATGTCCCATTTCACAACTTTTCAAAGGTATAAAAATCTAGCAGATGTACAAGCTCACAATGCGTCGCATCATTGTGAGCTTGTAGATCGGGTATTTTCAAATGGCCGAAATGTATATAGGGCTGAAGCGGTTACTGTATGTTTTGTAATAATAATAAAACTCTACAGTAACTAGTAACTAAAGTTTTCAAATAATTTTAGTGGAGTAAAAGTACAATATTTGCCTCAGAGATGTAGTGGAGTAGAAGGAAAAGCACAGAAAATTGGAAATACTCCAGTAAAGTAAAAAAGTACCTCATAATTGTACTTAGGTACAGTACTTGAGTACACATGTACTTACAGTAGTAACTTTCCACTACTGGATATGAACACATTTATCTCATGGCTAAAATGCAGAAGAGAAGGTTACGGCTCTAGTCTTAAAGGGATACTTCACTTTCGGGCCGGGGACACATTTAAAAAAAATATTAAAAATAAATGAAAAAAGTTATGGAAAATTCATGGCCCCCTCACACATTAGTAGGACACTGCGTGTCGTGAGGGGGCCATGAATTTTCCATAACTTTTTTCATTTATTTTTAATATTTTTTTTAAATGTGTCCCCGGCCCGAAAGTGAAGTATCCCTTTAAGTGTCTCAATGGCTAATACCTCTATCACGCCCCCACCCCATGCAGGTCAGTTTATCCCCGAACACCACACCTTGCCGGGCCACAAGTCCCACCTGATGGCCCCGGACCACCTGGGAGGCATCGAGTTTGACCTGCAGCTGCTGTGGAGTGCACACACCTTCGACTCGCCCTACCAGCTGTGGAGAGCCACCAGCTCCTACAGCAGGTCAGTACGCTGCATGCACGTACACTATACACTCCCAGTGGTGGGGAAAAGTACTCACATTGTTTTACTTTAAGTAAAAGTATCAATACCGCAATGTAGAAAGTAAAAGTCTGGAATTCAACATTTAGTTGAGTAAAAAGTACAAAAGTATTGGTATCAAAATGTAATTAAAGTACCAAAAAGTAGAATGTACTGATTATGTAGAATGTCCCATTTCACAAGTTTTCAAATGTATGGTCTTTTGAAAATAGCCGATCTACAAGCTCACAATGCGTCGCATTGCGACGCATTGTGAGCCTGTAGATCGGCTATTTTCAAACGGTCGAAATGTATGTAGAGTTGAAGTGGTTAATCTATGTTTTGAAATAATCTACAAAGTTACTAGTAACTCAAATTTTTAAATCATTTTAGTGGAGTAAAAGTACAATATTTGGCTCTGAGATGTAGTGGAGTAGAAGTAAAAGTACTGAAAATTGGAAATGCTCTAGTAAAGTAAAAGTATCTCAACATTTTACTTAATTACAGTACTTGAGGAAATGTACTTCACATTCCACCACTGCGCACACACACGCACGCACACACACACACACACACACACACACACACACACACACACACACACACACACACACACACACACACACACACACACACACACACACAGAGACGCGCGCACGCACACATGGTGATTTAAAAGGCTAGCTAGCTTGAACCTTGTTGGTTTTGTATGCGTCTGGGGGGAATGTATAGGCGGCCATAGCTGAATGGTTAGAGAGCCCCAGCAAGACACTTTAACCCCTAACTGCTCCCCGAGCGCCGTATTAATGGCTGCTTCACTGCTCTTTAATAGTTATAGGATGGCTAAATGCAGAGGGGCAAATCTCACGTATGTTTAAATATACCGTAGAGTGGCAAAAAAAAACACCTCAAGGAGAGGGGACCAGATTATTTATTGTATAGCATTTATCAGTTAACCCATTAAGACCCGGAACGCATACTGTGTCATTTTGAGATTTGCTGCGCTATGAGCTCGTAGATCTGCTATTTATTTTTTTTATCGTGAAAATCTTTGCAAATCTTTTGAATATATAGATTTTTAAAGCGAACATTTGTAAATCAAATCTTTTTCACATTTTCACGATTCTTTTCCAAAAAATAGCAGATCTACAAGCTCATAGCGCGGCACAGAGTGCCGCGCTATGAGCTTGTAGATCTGCAATTTTTTTAAATAGAAAAGAATGACACACAGATGCGTTCCCGGTCTTAATGGGTTATAAGCTGGAAGGTGTTGCGGGGTGTCGTTGTGTCCCTGTGGTGATTATTCTTGGTGGTTTGTGTGTCTTAACAGGAAGGACTATTCTGGAGAGTACACAGTGTTCCTCATTCCCTGCACGGTTCAGCCCACACAGCCCTGGGTGGACCCCGGAGACAAATGGTCAATTATAAAATAATAAAACCTTTTTCACAAACATGGTTGACTGACTTCCATTCAGATGGATATTAATATTATATGTTATGAAGAACTCTGATTGTGTGTGTGATCATTTATTTAATGTTTCAATATAGTGTAGAACTGAAATATTATGTTTGTGTTTTCTGACGACAGAAACTATACAAAGTAATTTGATGAACCGCCCACACTAAGTGGGACTCCCTCTTCCTTTGGTGTGGCGCCCAGGTGACGCCTAAACCCTGACCTTTAACTTCACATAAAATGTCTATAAACCTAACTTTAACCCTAACCTTAACCTCACCTCAAAACCACGTCGACCTGGGCGAAACACAGGGAAAAGACAGTAATTATCATTAGCTTTAGCTAGCCAATTAGCATTTTTAATTGTTTAAAGAACTCAATAGTGAAAAAGGTTGATGATGTCATCATTGTGCTGCTGTTATGAGTATTTAAAAGCTGAATGGACACACATGTATTTCCTCCTCTCTCCACCAGGGATCATCGCTGACTCTCTGCTTCTCTGAAAACACAGGTGTTCTGTGAAAAGAAAAGAAACCAATAAGTATCAGAATGTATTAACTGTGTGAACATGTTAACACTTTAGAATAACCTTCCCTTATAATAGTAAATTAATCATTCCCAAATTATTAGTTATTCATAACTTGTTAAATGTGTGTTAATGGTTAATGATTTAATGATTTAAAGGTTTAATGACATTCACTTTTACACCACATTCAAAGTCTTTGTCCTGGTCCTTCAAAAGTGTACAAAAAGTTTTAAGTGAAAATTCCATTCCAGTGATCAATGGCAGGTGTTTTTCTCACATTTCTAAAGTCTTTTCAACTGCAATGAAAAAATAAATCTTTGCCTGCGGGTGTCGCTGGTGAGGGATTTTGCCTGTCAATCATCGCCTCTGCTCCGCCCCCCCCCCCCCCCCCCCCCCCCCCAAAGGAAAGGATAGGGGAGGGGAGGGGCGAGGAGGAGAGTGGGCGGGATTAATCAACAGTGACCTCACTGTCGAAGGGCCAAGCTCAGATTACTTTTCAGCCTAATTATTCAGAAAACCCCAGGCCACAGAAAATCCACTGAATGTTCTAAGTTCAGGTTTTTTGGGTGTAATTGAGGTCATAAAACCCCAAATAAAACATTGAAAATAAAAAAAGTGAAAATGAATGTCATGATACCTTTAAAACTATGCTATAAATGGTTGATAGATCATGATCATAGATCATAGAACATAGATCATGTTATTAGTAAGGTTAAGGTTAAGTTTAGGTTTATAGACATAGTTTATGTGAGGTTAAAGGTCAGGGTTTAGGCACCACACCAAAGGAAGAGGGAGTCGCAAAGTGTGGGTGGTTCATCAAACTGATGAAAACACACACAAGCTCAGTAAAAAGTTCAGTAAAAATAAAGAGGAAGTGAACCTGGGTGTGTGGGAGGAGTCTAAAGATCGTCATTGGTTGTCGGCACCAGAATACGACCTGATAGAAGAAGAAGAGAGACAGTTAATACACACAAACAAATGAATTCTATGTACTGTATTATGTGTATTTCTCCATAAAATGCATAAATGTACACACAATAACACAATAACATTCAGTCATCAGAACTAATGTGAACATTTGACTCTTATTTAGGACTACATGTAACACTGATGTATTAAAGCTAAATGTGACAACATAGAACACACTTTGACCTCTAACTAGGTTGTCTAAACTGGTCTAAACCGGTTAAGGTTCAAAACCAATATAAACCAGTTTAGGTTGTGGCTTTACATGTTTGTTTGTTTGTTTGCATTTCTGTGAGGGTTCCACATGTCATGTGATCCTCTGTTGATCTGACCTCATTTCTTCCACTGGTAGTATAATAATTAATGAAACATGTTAATTAAACATGCTAATCACCTAATTTCTTCCACTGGTAGTAGATTAATTAATAAAACATGTTAATTAAACATGCTAATCACCTCATATCTTCCACTGGTAGTGTATTTATTATTTAAACATGCTAATTAAACATGCTAATCACCTCGTTTCTTCCACTGGTAGTGTATTTATTAATTAAACATGTTAATTAAACATGCTAATCACCTCGTTTCTTCCACTGGAAGTAGATGAATCCAGACAGGAACAAGACCATACCCAGAACCAGACCTGATGCTCCCATGGCCACCTTGTTCTTCACTGACTCTGGCATGGAGTCATCTGACAATACAATTATCATATCATATCATATCATATCATATCATATCATATCATATCATATCATATCATATTATTACAGTAGATTAAAACACCTTGTTCTTCACTGACTCTGACATGGAGTCATATGACAATAAGCTACAACAACCAAACACAATAAACAACTAGAAAAAGTGCTCCACGGAGCACAGGTCTCCGCCAGGTCAGGTATGTTATTGTGGCCTCCTGGTGGCGCTATAATAGGCCAATGTGAAAAGGGTGCCATTTCTTCTTAGGCCTTGCACGGCAATCGGACACTGCATTCATGATTTGAGGCATTTTGTTCCAAAAATGTGTTTTGCTAAATTAGACCTGCTGGTGGCGCTATAACAGGTCAATGTTAAAGGTTAAGGTTGGCATTTGCTCCTCAACATGGTGTGAATGTGTGTGCAAAGTTTGACCGCAATCGGACGCTGCGTTCATGATTTGCGGCATTTTGTTCAAAACAAGCCAGTACTGCAAACTTTAGATGTCAATCTTAGCCAACCAGGATGTAATATGAAAAATCAAACACATCTGTCTTGATCACATGACTATAGAGATCTTTACCGATTAGCGTGAAATTTGGATAAAATCGGAAGGAGTAATATAAAAAAAAGGTTTTACATATGTCGGCCTCCTGGTGGCGCTATAAAAGGCAGATGTGAAAAATTCCGGGCAAAGGTTTTTCCTTGACCTCTAGGGAGTGCGCTTAAAAAGTTTTACACAGATCGGTGCAGTTATATGTAAAAACAGGAATCGACCCGTTCTAGACGGACACAAGGACACACGGACAGGGGGCAAAATATACTCTCTCGCCATGCCTTTTGGCCTGGCGGAGACAATAAACAGACGACATAGTCATTGTGAGTCTGTTCAGTAATAATGAGTCCAACCCTATTGGTCCAGTCCTTGAGGAGTTTGTCTGAGGAGCTAAACACTACATCCAAAACAAAGGATATGATGATAGATTTTAGAAGACATGAATCAACCTTTTACTATGATGATTATAAACCAGGCTGTGGAATGTGCAGAAAGTATCTTAGGACAGAGTCATAGACTCAGAACTGTGAGGCAGTTTGTAAAAAAGGACATCAGCGCTTGTTCTGTCTAAGAAAACTGTCTTGTTTTCACATTGATAAAACCAAGATGACTCTTTGATCTGTTTTTATCAAATCAATCTGGTCTTTGATCTGCTTTCATCAAATCGATCTGGTCTTTTATCTGTTTTTATCAAATCAATCTGGTCTTTTATCTGTTTTTATCAAATCAATCTGGTCTTTTATCTGTTTTTATCAAATCAATCTGGTATTTTATCTGTTTTTATCAAATCAATCTGGTCTTTTATCTGTTTTTATCAAATCAATCTGGTCTTTGATCTGTTTTTATCATATCAATCTGGTCTTTTAACTGTTTTTATCAAATCAATAAGCTCATAGCGCGGCACCGAGTGCCGCGCTATGAGCTTGTAGATCTGCTATTTAAAAAAAGATCTTGAACATTTGTGCAAATGTTTGAATATAATTTTGATATATATTTTTTAAACAACATTTGTAACTCCAATATTTGCTTCTGGGGGGTCCCTGGAACAACATATTTTGATGGGGATCAGCGGCCAAAAACATAATTTTGGGGGTCCAGTCTCCATCAGACAGCTCATCAGTAGAGGAGAGACCAGAGGTCAAAGGTTCTTGACCTATCCACCAGGTCACCAGGATCACTTTAGGATAGAAGTCGTAGCTGCTGCACCTCAGCATGTGAGTGTGTTCACCACGACGAGGGGGAGTCTCTGACTTCAGTCTCACTTTGGGCTCCACTCCTAAAAAAGATGATGATATTATTATTATTATATACCAGTCATAGGAACATGTCGTTATAATTAACAATTGTATATCATCCAAATGCGATCCAAATGATCCAGAAAGCCGCAACACGCTTGTTCTTCAAACAGCCAAAATGTTCACATTTCCCGGCTCTCCCCCGTTCTCCTCTCCCTCCTTTGGCTCCCAGTTGCTGCCCTCACAGAGGTATGACACCCCCATATCTTCAAGACTCTTCTCCTTTCTCTAAAACACCCTGGTCAACGCTCCACACATCCTAGACTCTTCTCCCTTCCCTAAAACACCCTGGACAACGCTCCACATGTGCCAGACTCTTCTCCCTTCTCTAAAACACCCTGGACAACGCTCCATACGTCTTAAACTCTTCTCCCTTCTGGCTCCCAAACGGTGGAACAAACTCCCCGTTGCAGTTAGAGCTGCAGACTCACTTCCAATCTACCACCATAATCTGAAGACTGTAGCACTAGACCTAGCCTTGATGACCTTGCAGGCTTATGCAAAGGTTAAAATGTAATTTAGATATCACGTCATGTAGACAGATGCCAGGTTCATTGTACACCTGGTATCCTATAGTTTGGATAGTTTCAATGTACAGATTATTTTTTTGTTTGATATTATACTGTTTAGACTGATAATAGGTTCTTGGTTTACCTATAATCCTAGAATACTATTTCTATGCATTTGATGTATTACCTTGTGTTTTCCTTACTTACTGTAAATCACTCTGGATTAAGAGCATCTAATAAATGCATGCAGTGTAATTTTAAATGTCAGTGAACAACATTTCATAGAGTACTGTAGATTCTACTATAGTCTACAGTTTTCTACAAAGTAGAATTCATTTATATAACGTAATTTAAACATATTAAATAATTCACAGTTACACAGTGCTTTACATAAACAAAAATAAACCATTACATATCATTTAATGAAAATAGTTTGAATGAACTAGAGTAGAAACAAACAAAACAATACACAATATCCTGTAAATATTGTGATTAAAGCATACAAAACAAACTAATTAAGACAATAATTAAAATATAAAATCAGGTGGTGAAATGAAGTGTATAGAGGTGTGTTTTATCCTGCATGGTTCTTTTTAAAGTTCATTTAAAAACATTAATCCTGGTGTCTCTGTTTTAGGCAGGTCATTATATGAGGGTGAAAACACTCAGAAATAGATCTATATGTTTCATTTATACTCTGTGTACGATGGTGAAACCACATGTTGTGAGCTTGTAGATCTGCTATTTCCACTGCGTGACAGCGTGTTAGATTAAGCCTATAAATCAGGCTTAAAGGAGTAGTTCACCCCAAAAATGACTTATTTTCTATCAATTACACCCCATGAAGCATTGAATTCATGGAGATGTTTTAGTTTTTGTCTCATTCCTGAGACAATAATTTGATGACCGGCGGTCTCTCCGGTAGGAGACTCAAAGAGTCTCCTTTGAGTCTCCTACCGGATACATTAGCATATTTCCACAGATAATCAAATTAGTGTGCAGGAATGAGACAAAAACTAAAAAATCTCAAGGCTTCATGGGGTGTGATTGATATTTAAAAAAATAAGTCATTTTTGGGGTGAACTACTCCTTTAAGTGTTTAAGAGGATCTGAAATGTTTCTCAGCAGATTAAGTAATGTTTTATAATCATTATCAGATCAATATTAACACCATTAATCATCTCTGAATAGAATCATGTGATTTCATGTTATAGTTTATGAGGTGATGAGTGTTGAGTGCTGCTCTGAGATCAGCTCACCTCTCTTGTTCAGAACAGAGGAGTAGTAGTTCTCAATGTTGGGTTTGCAGAATGTCTCTGGTTGTGCTCTCCTATAAGCCAGTGCTCCAGGATCTTTATTGAGGCGCTCTGCGTTCTTCACACCAAACTCAGTGTATCCAACATACTGATCTACTCTACTGTCCCACCTGAGGAACTCATCACCATCGAAATTCATGTACTGTATGTACTGTATGTCCTTCAGCTCACTGGAGTTAAACACACAGCACTGAGCCACATAGAACACATATCCATCTGGAAATAGACAATTAAAAATGTCATTAATGTTCAGTTTTATTATCATCTGTATAACATCAACACTAGGCTAACTGCCCCCCATCGGCCAAACATGTCACTACAGAAAGTCTAAACTAGGTTCGGGATGTGAAATCTGGCATTAAAATGTTTTGAATGTATATTGAATATCTTTAAAAACAATTAGATTGAGCTACCAGTTAATTTTTGTTTCTCTATATGTCCAGTTATCTAGCGTGGCTGAGTAAACAAGGACTCTGTCTGTCTGTCTGTCTGTCTGTCTGTCTGTCTGTCTGTCTGTCTGTCTGTCTGTCTGTCTGTCTGTCTGTCTGTCTTTTTTCATATCCAGGCTATTTGAAAATAGCAGATCTACAAGCTCATAGTGCCGCGCTACGAGCTTGTAGATCTGCTATTTTCAAACATTTGAGTACTTTTACTTTTGGTACTTGTACATTTTGATGCCAATACTTTTGTACTTTTACTCAAGTGAATTTTGAATTCCTGACTTTTACTTGTAACAGAGTACTTCTAGATTGCAGCATTGTTACTTTTACTTAAGTCAAACATTTGAGTACTTTTCCCACCACTGACTCTAGTCAGCAAACAAGGTAAATAGTCACATAAGTAGAGAGTAGAGAGAACAATGTAGAGCCTCAAAGAAACTATAGGATACCAGGTCAATCATTATAACAATCAGCTGAGTTAT
Organism: Gymnoscopelus braueri; assembly: GCF_963280865.1. Taxonomy (NCBI): domain Eukaryota; kingdom Metazoa; phylum Chordata; class Actinopteri; order Myctophiformes; family Myctophidae; genus Gymnoscopelus; species Gymnoscopelus braueri. The sequence goes on along the minus strand of NC_137608.1, from coordinate 50,130,978 downwards.
ATTAAACAAATAAAGGTCATTATTTATACTGTAATTAAAGCCTGCATTGCAAAACTAAATTAAAACACTAAACTGTTGCTTTTGAATTTAAATTGCAATATTTTATATAACCCCCAAATGTATCAAATAAATCATCATTCAATTCAAATAATTGAATGAGTGCATTGACTTCTGGGGGGTCCCCAGATGATTAGCTTAATAGGTAACATTGTTTTCTCACTCAACAGTAAACAAACCAACATACAGTATAAGTGGATACAGGGTATCTGCACATTTATAAAGTGACAATTTAATGATTTAAGACCTTTTTAATAGCAAATTGGCCAAATTGTCAAATGAATAAGAGAGAGGCAAACGATGTGAAAATAGCCGATCTACAAGCACAAAAAAATATGATTATTTTGGGAGGTCCCCAGTTCAAATAGGATTATTTTGGGGGTCCCCAGTTGAAATAGGATTGTTTTGGGGGGTCCCACCCAGTTTTTTTGTAGCCAGCGGATTCTAAAAAAACGCTGTGACGCACCTGTCACTCACATTCAAGACCGTCCCCGTAGCCCGCACCGCCTGCTGCCTTGAGCACCATGTTGCTTCCTGAATCTTGAGACGGACCGCCTTCCACTCACCCGATTGGACAGAGGGAGAAAATCAGCTCCTGCCTCCAACAGTTTTATGCTTCCACTGGACAAGTCGCGTAGATTCAGGAAGCACCATGGTGCTCAAGGCAGCAGGCGGTAAGGGCTACGGGGACGGTCTTGAATGTGAGTGACAGGTGCGTCACAGCGGGTTTTTTTAATCCGCTGGCTGCAAAAAACTGTGGACAACCTGCGTTTAACAGCGGCCAGCCAACTTTTGGTGAGAGAGCGCCCTTACAATTAAAAGTCAGAAACTCAAAATGTACTTGAGTAAAAGTACAAAACTATTGCATAAAAATGTACTTAAAGTACCAAAAGTAAAAATACTCATTATACAAAATGTCCCATTCCAAGTTTTGTAATGTATACAAATCTTTTGAAAATAGCAGATCTACAAGCTCACAATGCATCAAATCGTGATTAGTGACGCATTGTGAGCTTGTAGATCGGCTATTTTCAAATGGCCTATAGGGCTGAAGTGGTTACTGTATGTTTTGTAATAATAATCAAAATATACAAAGTAACTAGTAACTAAAGTTTTAAAATAATTGTAGTGGAGTAAAAGTACAATATTTTCCTCTGAGATGTAGTGGAGTAGAAGTAAAAGTATTGGAAATTGGAAATACTCGAGTAAGTACAAATGCCTCAAAATTGTACTTGAGTACATGTACTTAGTTACTCACCTCTGTAATTTAATTCATGAATCACAGGAACATTTTGATGGTAACTGTTGTATAATCGTATTATCTTGGATTTTGACATGATTCATATGTCTTTTAATTGAAAATCCAAATAAATAAATGAAAGTGTATCAGATATGCTCAGTGGTCATTGGTCATGGGCCGCGGTAACACGCCATCCCACCAGTCTTTTGAGCAGAAGCACGCACACGCACATGCATCCATTAAAACAACCCTTAAGTTCACACCTCAACAAAGGCTGCCGACTGCCGGATGTCACACCAGGTGAATTAACATAGGAATGAGCCTAGATGCATATCAATTGTCCATTGTGTGACATGTAGTGTAGGTGTTAAGCCACGTCTTTAATAGTGTCCCACCAGAGATAGATTCACCAAATCAACACTGGATACGCTTCCTCAGACGTTTTTTGGATGGTATACGCTTTAAAAAACAAATCTTTACAGTATACTATGTATATAGTGTAACACGGTAGAACACACCACTGCATCTACATAGTTGTACCATCTACACCTCACCTACAGCTCAGGCTGTACAGAGCAGATACTAATGCATAGATTTGTAGCACATATTCATGTTTACTAGAAATACATATTATTTAGAATATATTTCACCATAAATGCTTAATATACATGTTTAAACATTTTCATTAATGTTAAATATATTCAACCGTTTTAGTTAATAACTATTGTGTTCATAGTATTCATGTACCTTTGACTGGTGGTTTCTTCAAGGCAGTGAGAATGGTGTCCAGGTTGTATTTGCAGAGCGCCTGATTATTCAAAGCTGCTTCATAAGCTGCTGTCCAGTTGATATGATCTACAAACGGAGGCTGAGGCTCCACCACCTTCCCTTTGTTGAAGTCTGCGTACATCAGCACTTCACCATCCAGTGCAAACATGTATTCTTTATATGGGTCTTTGACTGTGTCTGAACAGCCAACGACACTAATCTCCTCATGGAACACTGGAAATAAAACAAAGATGACATTAAATTCAACAACAAACTTCTTCACAGTGACAATAACACATAATCATCATGTTAAACAATCATGTTTGCAGTGGTGGAAGAAGTACTCAAATATTTTACTTAAGTAAAAGTATCAATGCTGCAATTTAGAAGTACTCTGTTACAAGTAAAATTCCGGAATTTAAAATGTACTTGAGTAAAAGTACAAAAGTATTGCTATAAAAATGTATTTATAGTACCAAAAGTAAAAGTACCAAAATGTTTGAAAATAGCAAATCTACAAGCTCACAACACGTCGCGATGAGACGCGATGAGACGCGTTGTGAGCTTGTAGATCGGCTATTTTCAAATAGCCTAGGTATAAAATAGGGCTAAAGTGGTTAATGTATTTTTTATAATGTTATACTTTATATCTGCAAAGTAACTAGTAACTAAAGTTTTCAAATAATTGTAGTGGAATAAAAGTACAATATTTTTCTGTGAGATGTAGTGGAGTAGAAGTAAAATTACTGGAAATTGGAAATACTCCAGTAAAGATAAAGTATAAGTACCTCAAAATTGTACTTGAGTACAGTACTTGAGTAAATGTATTTAGTTACTTTACACCACTGCATGTTTGGTTCTTAACATGCAGTGGTGTAAAGTCTTCTTATGAAGTGGAAGGTTGGATATTAAAAGTAACTTCCTGTCAAACGTTTTATTCACTGAAACAGATTCAAATGTGTTTTTGTTTTGTATTTTATTATGAAAGTAATTCATACAGAATGATTTATTTCATGATGTCACAACAACAGTTCCTATCTGTTTTAATGTTATGTATTTGGACCAACATTCAAGATCCAATACTGTATATACTGTACAGGTAGTAAAAGGTGTGTGTGTGTGTGTGTGTGTGTGTGTGTGTGTGTGTGTGTGTGTGTGTGTGTGTGTGTGTGTGTGTGTGTGTGTGTGTGTGTGTGTGTGTGTGTGTGTGTGTGTGTGTGTGTGTGTGTGTATTGTATTGTTTATTGGATCTTGTTTAGTCGATACACTTATTTGTTTTAGCTCATGCTCATTTGATTTAGCTATTTTGTCTCATCTGTTTAAGGAAATAGGTAGCTGATATATTTTACCTTAGCGCTAGGTATACTCTTGGTTGCTTGTTTTTGCAGAAAATGCACTAAAGACTTCTGGTGATTAGTAGTTTTCGTTCCCTACCTATGTTGAATACACTTATTGTAAGTCGCTTTGGATAAAAGCGTCTGCTAAATGACTGTAATGTAATGTAATGTAATGTAATGTAATGTAATGTAATGTAATGTAATGTATGTGTGCGTGCGTGTGTGTGCGCGTGTGTGTGCGTGCGTGTGTGTGTGTGTGTGTGTGTGTGTGTGTGTGTGTGTGTGTGTGTGTGTGTGTGTGTGTCATTTGTTTATATTTTGCATTGTTCATATTACATTTTATATAATAACATTAGATATTGTAGTGTATTTTGCACAAGTGTGACAATATTCTTGAAAGGAGAAGAAGTAGAAAGGTCCAGACCAGTAATGTTCCTCAAGTCGATTTATTGGACAAAAACAGAGTACAGAGCACCAGAGCACATGTCAGCCTTGCTGCTACATGGTGTGGCCGGAACAGAACAGAAGAAGAAGGGGCAAGGACAAGAAGGGCAAGGCAAGGGAAATGGAAAGGGCCGGTTTCTTTGTCCTCACAGTATTTATAGGCAGACTTCACATGTGTGTCTATGTACTTGCATACATTGGATGTGCACGGAGCTAGGTGTGTGTGCTACATCTCTTGTGTGTGTATGTGTGTGTGTGTGTGTGTGTGTGTGTGTGTGTGTGTGTGTGTGTGTGTGTGTGTGTGTGTGTGTGTGTGTGTGTGTGTGTGTGTGTGTGTGTGTGTGTGTGTGTGTGTGTGTGTGTGTGTGTGTGTGTGTGTCCATTGTGCAGAAGAACAACACCCCAAGATCCTAGAGGTCAGCTAAGGTCAGATGCCCTCTGGGAAGCATCCTTTGAACTGGACATCTAGTGTTAAAGCAACCACTCTGGAATGTGCACTGTAGACCACTCAGTATCAGCCTCATGTCTCTGTGTGTGTGTGTGTGTGTGTTCAAATTGGGCTCTATAAGTCCATAAATGTGTATCAATTTATCATATTCCCCCCTACGGAGGGCCCTATTGGTCCTTCGTAAACAAGGGTACAATGAAGAAAATCAAAACACAAGTAAGAAAACCATAATTCAAAAACATACTCCTCAAAAAAACAGAACTCATCACACCACAACATCAACATCACCTCGACCCCCCTTGATAGACAAAGTACTGGGACACAAACAGACAAACATAAAACAGGCATTAAGATTACACAGTATTGTCATAAGGTGATTCACATTATATTTAAAGTAAAAATAGTCGGACTGCATAACAAATCAAAACATTTCTACAGCTGACACAGAGATTCATTTACATCAATTCATACACCGAACACCACTGAGCGTGGTATGGCGGTTATTCTAGATGCATAGAATAAACATAGACACAATCCCCTGTGTGCCAACGCATTTCCAATCAGTTCCAATCAGTGCATTAGGACCCCTCTGTTGTTCCTTAAACTCTGGGAAAAAATGTTAATCAGCCAACAATGGAAGCTGAAAGAATACAATGAATCATACACTCACTAATCGATAACACCACCCTCCACCAATGCCCCCTCCGCCGAGCTACCAAACTATAACCAAAGACAACGTAAAACTTTCCACAGTCTTAATACTGGGCAAAGCTAACCCTGAAATGTAATTACATAAGGTAACTCTATGGTAACTACCCAACGGAAGCATACACATTGATAACAGAAGGGAAAGTGTGCCGTCAGTGAAATAATAAAACACAAAGTAAACCCACATTAAATACAAGAGACCAGAGAGTGAAACAAAATCCTTCACAACACTACAATAAAACGGCAGCCAAACACTCCGCAGTTTAAATCACCATTATCACAAACATATAACCAACATACATTAGCCTACATGTTAAACCTTCCATCGCGTCCACAAACACAAAGTCCAGTCACACGGAGGAGAGATGGATCCTGTGGCATAGGCAAAGAATGGGTGGGGGCCATTTGTGCCCCTCAGTGCTGAGTGCTGTTCCAGCAAGCCAACTTGCTTCTGTCCTCTGTCCATACTCTGAAGTTCTCCTGTAACCCTCTTTTTACTTGTTTTCTTACATATCGTCACAGGGGTTGATGCTGTGAGGTTGAATACTAGTGTCATCACAGGGTTGGTGCTGTGAGGTTCCCTTTTTGTGGATCTGTTGAAAATCAGCTCTTGTCAATTTTCCATAGCCTGCTCCTCTGGTGGGTCTGCATCTGTGTAGGAAGATGGTCTGCATCTGGTCCGGATGAGCTTTCAAAAATCTTCCTCCCAAAAAGAAAATCACAGCTTGTACTCAACTTCTCAAGTTCTTCTCGTGTGGAACGGTCACAGACACCCAGTGTCCAGCACTGTAGTCTGAAGAAGACCAAACCATTTAAACGTCCTGGCTGGTTCGCCAAATGTAGTGTATTTTGCCAATTGTGGTAAAATGCACAAGTGTGACAATATTCTTGAAAGGAAAAGAAGTAGAAAGGTCCAGACCAGTAATGTTCCTCAAGTCGATTTATTGGACAAAAACAGAGTACAGAGCACCAGAGCACATGTCAGCCTTGCTGCTACATGGTGTGGCCGGAACAGAACAGAAGAAGAAGGGGCAAGGACAAGAAGGGCAAGGCAAGGGAAAGGGAAAGGGCCGGTTTCTTTGTCCTCACAGTATTTATAGGCAGACTTCACATGTGTGTCTATGTACTTGCATACATTGGATGTGCACGGAGCTAGGTGTGTGTGCTACATCTCTTGTGTGTGTGTATGTGTGTGTGTGTGTGTGTGTGTGTGTGTGTGTGTGTGTGTGTGTGTGTGTGTGTGTGTGTGTGTGTGTGTGTGTGTGTGTGTGTGTGTGTGTGTGTGTGTGTGTGTGTGTGTGTGTGTCCATTGTGCAGAAGAACAACACCCCAAGATCCTAGAGGTCAGCTAAGGTCAGATGCCCTCTGGGAAGCATCCTTTGAACTGGACATCTAGTGTTAAAGCAACCACTCTGGAATGTGCACTGTAGACCACTCAGTATCAGCCTCATGTCTCTCTGTGTGTGTGTGTGTGTGTGTGTGTGTGTGTGTGTGTGTGTGTGTGTGTGTGTGTGTGTGTGTGTGTGTGTGTGTGTGTGTGTGTGTGTGTGTGTGTGTGTGTGTGTGTGTGTGTGTGTGTGTGTGTGTGTGTGTGTGTTCAAATTGGGCTCTATAAGTCCATAAATGTGTATCAATTTACCACATTATATATGTTTATATTATATAATAACATAAATATAATGTACTTACTTCCTGGGATCGCTTTGACCTGGCTGTAATCTTCATCATCACTGGTCAAAACTGAACTGAATTTAATAGATGAGAATAAACAGATGAGGATAAACAGATCAGAATAATCAGATGAGAATAAACAGATCAGAATAAACAAATGTATTTATTTCTTTTACTGAAAGAGAAGTTCTGGAGTCTGAAAGAGAAAGAAGGAGGACACTTTCTCTAGTTCAGAAGAGTCAGCCAATCAGATTAAAGATATGATGTTACATCATCTGTATCCAAGAAGACGACAGTGTGGATTATTGCACATAACATGAACAGTATATACTGTAGCTGCTGCTTATGCATCTTATGTCTCCTCATGTACATGCTGTACCTTATGCACCTTATGTCTATGCACCTTATGTCTCCACATGTACATACTGTACTTTATGCACCTTATGTCTAACCTCATGTACTGTGCCTAATATACCTTATGTCTCCTCATGTACATGTACCTTATGCACCTTATGTCTCCTCATTTACATACTGTACCTTATTCACCTTATGTCTAACCTCATGTACATACTGTACTTTATGCACCTTATGTCTAACCTCATGTACATACTGTACCTTATGCACCTCATGTCTCCTCATGTATTACATACAGTATGCACATATCTTTGTTTAATTCATCTTTTAATCTCTCCTCGCCCCTCCCCCGTCTTCTTTTCTTTCTCTTTCTGAAAATAACTAAAACAATGGAGCTGCACTAAAAATAATTTCACCCACTTCTTTACACCTTTAACCTGTGATGTGACAATAAAGATGATTCTGATTCTGTTGAAGAGAAACACAAGAAAGAAAGAAAGAAAGAAAGAAAGAAAGAAAGAAAGAAAGAAAGAAAGAAAGAAAGAAAGAAACAGAAACAGAAACAGAAAGAAACAAAGAATTAAAGAAATAAAGAAATAAAGAAATAAGAAAAAAGAAAGGGGGAAAACTTGAATCAGAAAGTAAAATATCTGGTCACTTCAGAAGAGAAAACCCAAATAAAATGCTGGAGCACTCCACTGGTCTACTCTGCACATATGTATTATTATGCAGGGTGACAAGGGGGTGTGGTCTCTGAAGACCATATTCACACGGCGGCCATTTTGCTATTAAGTTAATGAAATGCCACCCTGTTTCTTCAATGCAGAATGCAAAAATGGCCGCCATGTGAATATGGTCTAATATTTCCAATTCCATATGAAAATAATACCAGTCAGAGTTCCATAGCTTTTGTCCCCCCTCCCCCTCCCCACCCCCCCCCTCCGACAAAATCTTGCCCCCCCCCCCCCCCTACTGACAGAGGCTAAAATCGCTTGTCTGCGTGCGTGCGTGCGTGCGTGCGTGCGTTCAGCGTCACTGGTAAAATACTGTTCATGTTCAATAAGCATCAATCCAAGCCTCATTACATCTCACTGCTGAAACCATCAAATGTCTATAAAAACACACTGGTCATGTGATCTGTGTGTGTGTGTGTGTGTGTGTGTGTGTGTGTGTGTGTGTGTGTGTGTGTGTGTGTGTGTGTGTGTGTGTGTGTGTGTGTGTGTTTGTGTGTGTGTGTGTGTGTGTGTGTGTGTGTGTGTGTGTGTGTGTGTGTGCGTGCGTGCGTGCGTGCGTTCAGCGTCACTGGTAAAATGCTGTTCATGTTCAATAAGCATCAATCCAAGCCTCATTACATCTCACTGCTGAAACCATCAAATGTCTATAAAAACACACTGGTCATGTGATCTGTGTGTGCGTGTGTGTGTGTGTGTGTGTGTGTGTGTGTGTGTGTGTGTGTGTGTGTGTGTGTGTGTGTGTGTGTGTGTGTGTGTGTGTGTGTGTGTGTGTGTGTGTGTGTGTGTGTGTGTGTGTGTGTGTCTGTGTCTGAGTGAGTAAGTGTGTGCGTGCGTGTGCGTGTCATCGTTCATATTTGGTTTTATATACTAACAGTATATATACATGTATATATTATATAATAACATAAATATAATGTACTTACTTCCTGGGATGCTTTGACATGAAGTACAGAGGAGAGGATGAGGAGGGTGGCTGAAATCTTTATCATCACCGATCAAAACTGAACTGAATTTAATAGATGGGATTAAACAGATGAGAATAAACAGATGAGAATAAACAGATGAGAATAAACAGATGAGAATAAACAGATGAGAATAAAAAGATGAGAATAAACAGATGTTTACTGAAAGAGAAGTTCTGGAGTCTGAAAGAGAATGAAGGAGGACTCGTTCTTTAGTTCAGAAGAATCAGCCAATCAGATTAAAGATATGGTGTTACATCATCTGTTTCTGGAAAGAGGACAGTCTGGATTATTGCACATATCATGAACAGTATAGCTGCTGCTGATGCACCTTATGTCTCCACATGTACATACTGTACTTTATGCACCTTATGTCTAACCTCATGTACTGTGCCTAATGCACCTTATGTCTCCTCATGTACATACTGTACCTTATGCACCTTATGCCTCCTCATTTACATACTGTACCTTATTCACCTTATGTCTAACCTCATGTACATACTGTACTTTATGCACCTTATGTCTAACCTCATGTACATACTGTACCTTATGCACCTCATGTCTCCTCATGTATTACATACAGTATGCACATATCTTTGTTTAATTCATCTTTTAATCTCTCCTCGCCCCTCCCCCGTCTTCTTTTCTTTCTCTTTCTGAAAATAACTAAAACAATGGAGCTGCACTAAAAATAATTTCACCCACTTCTTTACACCTTTAACCTGTGATGTGACAATAAAGATGATTCTGATTCTGTTGAAGAGAAACACAAGAAAGAAATAAAGAAATAAAGAAATAAAGAAATAAAGAAATAAAGAAATAAAGAAATAAGAAAAAAAGAAAGGGGGAAAACTTGAATCAGAAAGTAAAATATCTGGTCACTTCAGAAGAGAAAACCCAAATAAAATGCTGGAGCACTCCACTGGTCTACTCTGCACATATGTATTATTATGCAGGGTGACAAGGGGGTGTGGTCTCTGAAGACCATATTCACACGGCGGCCATTTTGCTATTAAGTTAATGAAATGCCACCCTGTTTCTTCAATGCAGAATGCAAAAATGGCCGCCATGTGAATATGGTCTAATATTTCCAATTCCATATGAAAATAATACCAGTCAGAGTTCCATAGCTTTTGTCCCCCCTCCCCCTCCCCACCCCCCCCCTCCGACAAAATCTTGCCCCCCCCCCCCCTACTGACAGAGGCTAAAATCGCTTGTCTGCGTGCGTGCGTGCGTGCGTGCGTGCGTGCGTGCGTGCGTGCCTTCAGCGTCACTGGTAAAATACTGTTCATGTTCAATAAGCATCAATCCAAGCCTCATTACATCTCACTGCTGAAACCATCAAATGTCTATAAAAACACACTGGTCATGTGATCTGTGTGTGTGTGTGTGTGTGTGTGTGTGTGTGTGTGTGTGTGTGTGTGTGTGTGTGTGTGTGTGTGTGTGTGTGTGTGTGTGTGTGTGTGTGTGTGTGTGTGTGTGTGTGTGTGTGTGTGTGTGTGTATAATAAGAAGAGAAAGAGGGAGACAGCTGGAGAGACGGTTCATATAACATACATGAACTGTCATACATACAGGAACATGGTTAAAATAATAATGAATGACGTAGTGATTATGAAACAGTGACTTAAGATTCCATCCGACAGCCCTAGTGTATCTGGATTAAAGGGATATTCCACCGCGGCCTCCAGCCGAGATCAGGCTGATTCCGGTGCGTCTCAGGAGCGTACACATTATGACTGAATAAAGAAGGCGCTGGAGCAACTCCATGATTTATTTTAGCAGGGAATGTAACCTGACATTGAAATGTTTGTCGTTTTTTTGTCTGCTTTGCATCCTGCTATTAAAATAAAAAAAGCTCCAATCATCCAAGTTGCTCCAGCGCCTTCTATATTCAGCCCTAATGTGTGTGTGTGTGTGTGTGTGTGTGTGTGTGTGTGTGTGTGTGTGTGTGTGTGTGTGTGTGTGTGTGTGTGTGTGTGTGTGTGTGTGTGTGTGTGTGTGTGTGTGTGTGTGTTTTTGTGTGTGTGTGTGTGTGTGTGTGTGTGTGTGTGTGTGTGTGTGTGTGTGTGTGTGTGTGTGTGTGTGTGTGTGTGTAATGGGGTTTTTTTTGATTGAAACCCCAGCTCATCAACTTTCCACATAATCCTCATCCTCATATTTCCCTGCATGTGTTTGGCATTTTGTCACGATTACTTTTTGACACTAGGACTGTGTTTATTGTTAAATGTTTATTGTTTTGTTCTGCAGAGTGCAAACTATTACAGTATATAGTCTTTTTGTTCATTATTGATAGTTTTTTTTAACGTTATTTTTCCTATACTTCTTTTACTCTGTAACTTAACTGCTGTGCCGCCTCTGGTGCCTGAATTTCCCCCGCAGGATCACTGTGGTTCGGTGGTTCAGTGGTTCTCAACCAGTGGTCCTTGGGGGGGGGGTTACCAGGGGGTTACCAGGGGGTCCCCAGCGAAATTAGTTAACATAGCGTCACAATCATTTTAACCACTTAGCTTTGGCTATTCAAAAATAGCAGATACAAGCTCGTAGCGCGGCACCGAGTACCACGCTACGAGCTTGTAGATCTGCTATTTTTGAAAAATCTAGAACATTTTGCAAATCTTTGAATATATAATTTTATAAACCAAACATTTTTAACTCAAATCTCTGCTTCTGGGGGTCTCTGGCACAAAAAAAAATCAGATGGGGGTCCGCGGCCAAATGCATATACATTTAGGGGTCCTTGGCATGAAAAAGGTTGAAAACCACTGCTAAAGAAAGGTCTCTCTATCTGTTTTGCGTTTTTCCTCCCACAGATTCGGGTTTCCTGGACGACGTGTCGTACGACAGCATCTCTCTGGGCCCCGGGTTCGACCGGCCGTACCAGTTCAACCCCAAGGTGCGCGAGGCCAAGAGCATCCAGCTCTACAAACACCTCAACCTGAAGAACTGCATCTGGACGTTCGACGCTTACTACGACATGACGGAGCTCATCGACGTCTGCGGAGGCTCCGTCACGGCCGACTTCCAGGTACACACACTGGCTGCTTTTGTTGGGTTAATGATGTCATTCGGTGTCACAACCTAAGCGTTTCCTGTGCTGTGTCTTGGTGTTCAGGTGCGAGACTCGGCCCAGTCCTTCCTGACGGTGCAGGTTCCTCTGTACGTGTCCTACATCTACGTGACGGCCCCGCGAGGCTGGGCGTCCCTGGAGCACCACACGGAGATGGAGTTCTCCTTCTTCTACGACACGGTGCTCTGGAGGACAGGTGTGTGTGTTCACCACGCCGCTGCTGAGCTCGGACATGACTCCAAGACCAAATTAAATGGCTTTTTTTTTGCGAGCGTAATATCGTGACCAGCGGTCGACAAAGTGCTCAAACCCCCAGTACTTGAGTCAAAGTATTGATACACCTGGTCAAATATTACAGTCGAATTACCTGAGTTAAAGTACTGGAAGTACAAATTACAAGTTATGTTTTCTTTTAAATATTGTCTTTTTAATAAGATTTTCGAGACATTATCAGAAAATATCAATAATAGTGAAAATAGGAGATCTACAAGCTCACAAAAGATCTGAGTCAAATGTACAATACAGTCTTTGAAATGTAGTGGAGTGAAAGTATCCAAAAATACAAATACTCAATTAAAGTATAGATATTACTTAATTACAAGTAAATGTACTTCGTTACTCCACCACTTGGGCTATGGGATCTGAATGCAACTACACTGCCTGGTTGCAATGCCGAATCATGTTTGTTTTACTGCATTGCCTATTCCTCACCTCAAGTGCCTTCAGGTACATATTTCAGTCACTGTTTAAAGTTTGAAAGGAGAACATTTATAATGCACCACCCGGCAGCCGTCTTGCTTTAGATTCAGAACAGAGTAGCAGCGCCCTCTAGTGTCTCCATAATACATCAGCTCTGTGTGGAAGAGGAACATTGAGATATGGATTTACATGGTGATATTGGTTGAAATATTGGTCTGAACCTGCCAATGTAATCATGCATTACCTTTTTGTTTTACAGAAGGTAATTAAGATTGGATTTTAGGGACTTTTCATATACAAATACAAATCTTTTTTTTGTTGTTGCATCTATTGTTAATGATGTGTCGGTCATGACCACCTTTATGCTCTGAAAGTGTTTTAAAGTCACTTTATGTCACACCACGAGAGACAGTCCCAACATGTTGGTTAGCGTGGATCTTCTGTTTGACCCCCTGACCTCTGACCTCCTGTGTGCAGGCATCCAGACGGACAGCGTGCTTTCAGCCAGGCTGCAGATCATCCGCATCTACATCAGGGAGGACGGGCGGCTGGTCATCGAGTTCAAGACCCACGCCAAGTTCAGAGGTTGGTCATATTTGTACCTTTGGACCATAATAAATTATATCAATATCAATCATATCCATTTTGATAGCCATGTCTTTTGTCGGCAGCGCAAAATAGCCATTCTTTAACATCTTGAGAATGAAGCGGAAAAAGCAGTGAGGAATCCTTACAAATTCTACAGAGAAACAGCCTATCTGCCCAGGTTACTTTCAGGACACTCATCCATGTATGAATTTCACATGACTTTACTGGTGGGCCATGAATAATGCATTTTAGGAAGAAAGCCACAGGCCATCAAATCTGCTCCCAACACGGGGGCCCGAGGGGACGCAGACGTATGGCCTGTGGCTAATGTCTGCTTTAGCTCCATATGAACACATTTACAGTGGTGGAAAAAGTACTCATATTTTTAACTTTAGTAAAAATATCAATCCTGCAATGTAAAATATTCGGTTACAAGTAAAAGTCAGGAATTCAAAATGTACTTAATTAAAAGTACAAAAGTATTGGTATCAAAATGTACTTAAAGTACAAAAGTAAAAGTACTCAGTATTGCAGAATGTCCCATTTCACAACTTTTCAAAGGTATAAAAATCTAGCAGATGTACAAGCTCACAATGCGTCGCATCATTGTGAGCTTGTAGATCGGGTATTTTCAAATGGCCGAAATGTATATAGGGCTGAAGCGGTTACTGTATGTTTTGTAATAATAATAAAACTCTACAGTAACTAGTAACTAAAGTTTTCAAATAATTTTAGTGGAGTAAAAGTACAATATTTGCCTCAGAGATGTAGTGGAGTAGAAGGAAAAGCACAGAAAATTGGAAATACTCCAGTAAAGTAAAAAAGTACCTCATAATTGTACTTAGGTACAGTACTTGAGTACACATGTACTTACAGTAGTAACTTTCCACTACTGGATATGAACACATTTATCTCATGGCTAAAATGCAGAAGAGAAGGTTACGGCTCTAGTCTTAAAGGGATACTTCACTTTCGGGCCGGGGACACATTTAAAAAAAATATTAAAAATAAATGAAAAAAGTTATGGAAAATTCATGGCCCCCTCACACATTAGTAGGACACTGCGTGTCGTGAGGGGGCCATGAATTTTCCATAACTTTTTTCATTTATTTTTAATATTTTTTTTAAATGTGTCCCCGGCCCGAAAGTGAAGTATCCCTTTAAGTGTCTCAATGGCTAATACCTCTATCACGCCCCCACCCCATGCAGGTCAGTTTATCCCCGAACACCACACCTTGCCGGGCCACAAGTCCCACCTGATGGCCCCGGACCACCTGGGAGGCATCGAGTTTGACCTGCAGCTGCTGTGGAGTGCACACACCTTCGACTCGCCCTACCAGCTGTGGAGAGCCACCAGCTCCTACAGCAGGTCAGTACGCTGCATGCACGTACACTATACACTCCCAGTGGTGGGGAAAAGTACTCACATTGTTTTACTTTAAGTAAAAGTATCAATACCGCAATGTAGAAAGTAAAAGTCTGGAATTCAACATTTAGTTGAGTAAAAAGTACAAAAGTATTGGTATCAAAATGTAATTAAAGTACCAAAAAGTAGAATGTACTGATTATGTAGAATGTCCCATTTCACAAGTTTTCAAATGTATGGTCTTTTGAAAATAGCCGATCTACAAGCTCACAATGCGTCGCATTGCGACGCATTGTGAGCCTGTAGATCGGCTATTTTCAAACGGTCGAAATGTATGTAGAGTTGAAGTGGTTAATCTATGTTTTGAAATAATCTACAAAGTTACTAGTAACTCAAATTTTTAAATCATTTTAGTGGAGTAAAAGTACAATATTTGGCTCTGAGATGTAGTGGAGTAGAAGTAAAAGTACTGAAAATTGGAAATGCTCTAGTAAAGTAAAAGTATCTCAACATTTTACTTAATTACAGTACTTGAGGAAATGTACTTCACATTCCACCACTGCGCACACACACGCACGCACACACACACACACACACACACACACACACACACACACACACACACACACACACACACACACACACACACACACACACACACACACACACACACACACACACACACACAGAGACGCGCGCACGCACACATGGTGATTTAAAAGGCTAGCTAGCTTGAACCTTGTTGGTTTTGTATGCGTCTGGGGGGAATGTATAGGCGGCCATAGCTGAATGGTTAGAGAGCCCCAGCAAGACACTTTAACCCCTAACTGCTCCCCGAGCGCCGTATTAATGGCTGCTTCACTGCTCTTTAATAGTTATAGGATGGCTAAATGCAGAGGGGCAAATCTCACGTATGTTTAAATATACCGTAGAGTGGCAAAAAAAAACACCTCAAGGAGAGGGGACCAGATTATTTATTGTATAGCATTTATCAGTTAACCCATTAAGACCCGGAACGCATACTGTGTCATTTTGAGATTTGCTGCGCTATGAGCTCGTAGATCTGCTATTTATTTTTTTTATCGTGAAAATCTTTGCAAATCTTTTGAATATATAGATTTTTAAAGCGAACATTTGTAAATCAAATCTTTTTCACATTTTCACGATTCTTTTCCAAAAAATAGCAGATCTACAAGCTCATAGCGCGGCACAGAGTGCCGCGCTATGAGCTTGTAGATCTGCAATTTTTTTAAATAGAAAAGAATGACACACAGATGCGTTCCCGGTCTTAATGGGTTATAAGCTGGAAGGTGTTGCGGGGTGTCGTTGTGTCCCTGTGGTGATTATTCTTGGTGGTTTGTGTGTCTTAACAGGAAGGACTATTCTGGAGAGTACACAGTGTTCCTCATTCCCTGCACGGTTCAGCCCACACAGCCCTGGGTGGACCCCGGAGACAAACCGCTGTCCTGCACTGCACACGCCTCCGAGAAGTAAGTCCACCACAGTTAGGGTTGGATTTTGGTGGGGGGGGATTGAGGGGGTTCCATGAGAAAGGTCATTACCAGTCAGTTTTCTGATGTGATACTGTACATCCAGGAATCTTAGGAATGTTATGGGGAAGGATTTGGAGACTTTAAAGGGATAGTTCACCCCAAAAAATGGATGTATGTTTTTGTCGCATTCCTAAGCCAATAATTTGATGACCAGCGGACCGGTAGGCAGCGGTTCCGTTAGGAGACACAAAGCAAGATCTACAAGATCAAACATACCGTACATACAGCCACATAACACAGTGTAGTAGCCAAGTAATCCCAATTCCCTTTATTAGGCAAGGCAAGTTTAGTTGTATAGCATATTTCTTCTAAGTGCTTTACATAAAACATTAAGAATTAAGACAGCATTGCAGATTAGCAGTGCAATAAAATAAAGGACAAATAATACATTACGGTGATTGACAAAAGCTCAGTAAAAGGCAGCATAAAACAAAGGTTTGTTTTTTATCTTTCATTTAAAAGAACTGAGAGTTGTAACAGAACTGCAGTTTTCTTGGGAGTTTGTTCCAGATATATGGTACATATATAGATATGTGGTACATATATAGATATGTGGTACATATATAGATATGTGGTACATAAAAACTCAAGTTAGGATTCCTGGGGTGGGAAGCAGATCTGTCCCAGATGACCTGAGAGGTCCTGGATGGTTCATGATGTAGCACAAGTTCAGAAATCTATTCTGGCCCTGAACCGTTCAATGCTTCATAAACCAACGGTAGAATGTGGAAATCAATTATCTGAAAGACACTGAGGCAGTGTAAAGATCTAACGGTCCGGTAATCAACATTTACTTGAGTTAAAGTACAAAAGTATTGCTATCAAAATATACTTAAAGTACCAAAAGTAAAAGTACTCATTGTGCAGAATGTCCCATTTCACAAGTTCAAAATGTATACAAATCTTTTGAAAATAGCAGATCTACAAGCTCACAATGCGTCGCATCGTGATGCATTGTGAGCTTGTAGATCGGCTATTTTCAAATGGACGAAATATATATAGGGCTGAAGTGGTTAATGTATGTTTTGTGATAATAATCTAAATCTGCGAAGTAACTAGTAACTAAAGCTCTCAAATAATTGTAGTTCAGTAAAAGTACAATATTTGCCTCTGAGATGTAGTGGAGTTGAAGTAAAAGTATTGAAAATGGGAAATACTACAGTAACGTAAGAATTCCTCAAAGGTGTATTACAGTACTTGAGTAAATGTACTTAGGTACTTTACACCACTGGTTTCACCTTAGGAACTGGACTGAACTTGAAAAAAAAAAAAAAAAACATATGGATGCTGGAAACCTAAACGTCTTGTCCAATCACCAACAGGTTCCTGGTTCCCATAGCGTTCCAGCAGACCAACCGTCCGGTCCCTGTGGTCTACTCCCTGAACACGGAGTTCCAGCTGTGTAACAACGAGAAGGTGTTCACCATGGACCCAGCCACCGCTGATGTCTCCATGGCTGAGATGGACTACAAGGGAGCCTTCTCCATGGGTACGTTATGCCCGGTGGTTCTGAACCTGTGGAGCGTGGCCCAAACATGGGCTGGGAGAAGCTTCTGACAGGCTGCATGCACTATAACTATGTGCTGCAAATCATTTCAGGGTACATCGTTTTCCAGCAGCGGAAAAAGTACTTGCATGTTTTATTTAAGTAAAAGTACCAATACTGCAATGTAGAAATACTCTGTTGCAAGTAAAAGTCCTGAATTCTAAAGTACAAAAGTATTGGTGTCAAAACATACTTAAAGTACCAAAAGTAGAAAGTGCTCATTATGCAGAATGTCCCATTTCACAAGTTTTCAAATAATTGTAGTGGAGTAAAAGTATAGTATTTCCCTCTGAGATGTAGTGGAGTAGAAGTAAAAGTACTGAAAATTGGAAATACTTTGAGGTATTTTTTTTTACTAATATAAGTAAAAAATGGCTCAAAATTGTACCTAAGTACAATGTTGTGCCAAGTAGAGACACCCAACAGACTCAGTCAAAAGGTATGCAGTATATAGGAAGTAAGTGGTTAAAGGGGTTTCACTTCTTGGGTCATTTTAACGTCTACTCTGGCATTTGTGTGCACCCCCAGACAGTTACAAAAAAAATGATGGTCAAATGAATATGCAATATTGAAAGCTGTGTGGGGGTGCACACAAAAGCCAGAGTAGAGCCAGAAGTGTTTTAAAGTGAAACGCCCCATTATGGAGTTTGTGAAGCATTATATAGCGTGCAGGTCGTCTATTCATCTTTTATACTGACTGTCTCAGCGCAAGCACCTTAGGATGCGTGCGTTCATCCGTCTCTGTTAGACGCTTTGACAGCGTCACAGAACACAGAACAAATAGAGGAAGATTGTGCCGTTCACAGGACACACTCACAGTGATGTTTGAAGCCGGTTGAAAATCACTGGTATCACCTATTCTCCTTTCAGAGAGTGATTTGGGATGTTTTGCCGTACTCATAAAACTAGATGGATTGCGATATCAAACACTTGCCGGGTGCAACGGCTCCAGGAAGTGAATCATGTGAAGAATGATAGCCAGCATTCACTCGCTCTGTCTGTCCATTCAGGCAGTTTTCATTTAGTTATTAAAGCAGGCTAACATGACCAAGACGGATGCGTCTCGGCCCCAAAGCCTTCCTCAGCGTATTGTACGATATTCATGTAAAAGACAGCATCGTTTAAAGTCATACCGTTCAATAAATCTTCCAAGTAATTTTTTTGTATAAAGTTTCACTGGTATATCTCCTTCCCACCTGCCCCCCACCCTCTTCTTCTCCCCCCCCCCTCTTCTTTCTATGGAAACTAACGTTGCGATGGGTACGATGTACAAAAAAGAATTTCACCCACTTTTTTACCTTGTAAACCTGTGATGTGACAATAAAACTGATTCTGATTCTGATTCTGATTCTGACAATAACCATTCCACATGAATGTGTTTTTGGACAACGTATTATTCTCTATTTTGCATGTACCTTGTATATCCCTATTGTACGATGAAGTAGGGCATTCATTTATGAAAAAAATATAAATAAATAAATAATTTTGCAATATGGAGATACAAGGTTTCTGCCCAACAGTGACGATACAATAACGCCATCTCTCTCTCTCTCTCTCTCTCTCTCTCTCTCTCTCTCTCTCTCTCTCTCTCTCTCTCTCTCTCTCTCTCTCTCTCTCTCCCCCCCCGCCTCTCTGCTTCCCCCTGCAGGTCAGACGCTGTATGGCAGGGTGTTGTGGAACCCGGAGCAGAACCTGAATGCAGCGTATAAACTGCAGTTGGAGAAGGTCTATCTTTGCACGGGCAGAGATGGATATGTGCCCTTCTTTGACCCCACGGGGACCCTGTACAATGAAGGACCTCAGTACGGCTGCATACAGCCCAACAAACACCTCAAACATCGCTTCCTCCTGCTGGTAAAAACAACATGATTGTTTTTATTAGACTGTATACAGGGATCAGTTTGTAGAAAAGAAAAGCCATAGACTTTGTTCTACAATAAATAGCATTCAATCTACTATTTGGCCAAAATAGGGACATCAGGTTGTAAGCTTGTAGATGAACTATTTCTGCTCTTTTTGGAAAATGTTTGAAAATGTATGAAGATTTTTCAACATAGAAACGATTATGCAAAATAATTGCAATTATCTCAAATAATTGCGATTAGGTGATTATGTAATAATTGTGACTATGGTTAACATCCATTTTGAACAAAAATGGTGGATTGTGATGTTATCAAACATAAATAAACATATCAGACAGTCTACATTTCCCAAAAGGAATGCATGTATCTGAACAGAAGCAGGGATAAAACATGAATGGCCAGAGGGCGGATATGAGGCATGGATTTTCCAACCCCCTTCCACCCCCAGCCAATACAACCCTGTGTATCTGATTTATATTTGACTGATAATACTAGTATAGTGGAAAAAGCGGCACTCCAAAATAAAGGATGCAAGACTTGCTCAGATACACATTCTCATTTATTGGGAATGCTTAGGCATTTCAGCCTCAGCCTTCCTCAGAGCAGATATTTTATTTTATTTTTAAATCTGCTCTGAGGAAGGCTGAGGCCGAAACACGTAAGCGTTCCCAATAAATGAGAATGCGTATCTGAGCCAGGCCTGCGTCCTTTATTTTGGAGTGCCGCTTTTTCCACTTGGGTGGTTTTTAATTGAAGTTATATTTCACTGCCTAAACAAAAAAGGCATCTATAGGAAGCACACCTGCTTTTTTTCCCCTTCTTACCAATACTAGTATATTATTAGTGTATAGAATAATATGCTAGATTTGGAGCATTCTGAGTATTTAGTCGTCCTCTGATTCCTTCCACAGGATCGCAAACAGCCAGACGTGTGTGACAGATACGTCCATGACGTTCCCTTTGAGGCTCACTTCTCCTCTGACATGCCTGAGCTGCAGTCCATGGCGCCCATGCCTGGCGTGGATGGTTTCACCATGAAGGTCGACGCCCTCTACAAGGTAAATGTGTTGCTCAGCCAGTCACTGTTACCTAGGGTTGTCACGGTTACAAAACCTAAGTTGATGATTAATTGTCACACAAATATTTGCGATTTAACGATTTAATTGTGTTTATGGCATTGAACACTGGAACATAATGAATACAAATTGTATTTCTGTTTGCCTTTTAGGCTTTGTAATAACAAATTGCACGGGGCAGATATGACAAATAACTCAATTATACACAGACATTCCTATAACTCTTTAAGTGCCAGAGTAAAAGTGTAATAGTGTCACCCCAGTGCCAGCGAAAACGAGTGTGATTGACCTAATGTACATGTATATACATTAGGTCAATCACAGATAGGGAGGGTTCCATTTGTAAAATGATAAAATAAAATAAAACAGAGGGGGGACATTTTATTAACTGCTTAAGTTCTATGTGTTTCATTAGAGATTTTGACCAATTTGCCCAAAATAGGGATGCCAGGTGTAATGTTCAAAAAGAGGCCGTGGTGCACCGTGATATACACATACCATGATCCAGCTGGAACAGTATATATGTCACAGGTAGATTGGCATTCCAGGTAGATTGGAAGTGGAGCGCTTGTTTTTAGGCTCGGGGCGGGGCTGCGATGCGAGCACAACACAACATGAATATACATACTTACTGGCCTCAGTGGCGCACTTCGAAAATCATTGGACTCCCCATCCACTACCACTGGGAGTCTGGGTTTGACTCCCGCTCGGGACATTACTTTTTCAAACAACCGCGGACTATTTTTTTTCGCCGATAAAGTATAGTTTTGGACCATGACGAGGCGCGCCGGCTCAGGAGACCTTGAGGCCAAGGAGTCGTGCCCGAGCGCCTCCAGGCGCGAGTGCCCGCGACGACCGGCCGATGGTCTCCTAGTCGACTAAGCGCCGTCCGAGTTATGTACCGATAGGCACAGAATAGTAAATGATGTTGTGGGGACTGCGTTTGCCCCGCTATGGTTTGCCCCAACTGCCACTCACTGCACTAACATAGCCCGCCAGCCCCGCCTCCTCAGTCTCGCCCCCTTGTTCGCGGGTGTGCGCGCGCGCGCGTGCATGTGCGCGTATGCGTGTGTGCGTGCTCGTTTGTGTGCGTGTGCATGCGTGCGTGTGTGGTGTGGGACTCATGTGTGGCTTGCATTGCCCTCTGGCGTTGGTTCTACAGAATTGCCTGGGGGGCGGACGGGCGGTGAAAACAAGCGCTTATTTTCCATTCTACCTGGAATGCCAATCTACCTGTAACATATATACTGTTCCAGCTGGATCATATGTGTAAATATGTAGATATCTTAGATTTTATTTTTCTCCTGAAAACGACAAAAACTCATTTCATCCACTTCTTTAAACCTGTAAACCCGTGACGTGACAATAACGTTTGATTCCGGTTTGCGATGGCCAGGTGGAGGCGGGCCACCAGTGGTACCTGCAGGTGATCTACGTGATCGGCCCCGAGTCGCGCTCCAGCCCCAGGATCCAGCGCTCGCTCACCTACGAGCTGGGCCGCCACCACCAGCGCCAGCAGCGGGCCCGGCGCGACCTGGTGGACCGCAGCGGGCGCCTCACCCTGGACGAGTCGCTCATCTACGACAACGAGGGCGACCAGGTGAAGAACGGCACCAACATGAAGACGCTGCGCCTGGAGGCCCCGGCCGCCGCCGCCACCTTCAACCCCCACCTGGGCAGCTCGGTGGGCGGGGGGGTGGCCGCGCTCACGCTGCTGGTCCTCGTCCTGCTGGCGTCCTGCTTCGCCTTCCGACGCTGCAAGGCCATGGACAAGAAGAAGGCTCCCAAGGTCAGTGGTGGTTTTTACAGCAACCCATTAACCCCTTCAGACCGGGAAAGCATCTGTCATTTTAGATTTCAGCCACTATTTTATACTTTGGCTATTTCAAAAATAGCAGATCTACAAGCTCATAGCGCGGCACCCACTGTCTGGGGGGTGGGGGAGGGTCTGGTCTATCCACCAGAGAAAAGATTTTTTAACCGCGGTCGGCCATTTTGTTCCGGTCGGCTGTTGAATAACAGCCGTTTTCACCCAAAAAAGAGAAAAAAAGGGAACAAAGTGTTTTTCTAAAACTCATAAAGAAGGAGTGGACGGGAGTGTCATTTTTTGGGGATGACGTCACATCCGTCCATTCCTTCTTTCAGGGTCCTAGGATCATTCCTAGGTTTATTTGTTGAAAAGACGGAGATCTCCGTCATTGGCAGGGATGTGAGTAAACGTACTGTGTTACTTTCCTCCACTGCCCCAGGTTTACGAGGAGTACCCGCTGAACACCAAGGTGGAGGTGTGTCTGGACAAGTGCGTGGAGAAGAACTTCAGCACCAAGCACTGCACGGTGAGGAACGTCAACGTGTTCAACCGCACCCGAGAGGACAATACCGCCACGTCCAACGGCAAGGTCAACAGCGGCAGGACCAAGGTCAAGCAGGTCAACCTGGAGGTCAAACTTCACAACAACCTCCATGACGGTACCGAGGTCTGAGCCCGGAACCCTACCAACTAATCCAGAAGCCGCGCCCCCTTGAGCCCGTAGCCCCTCCCACTACGCCAGGAGCCCTGCCCCCTGAGCCCGTAGCACCCTCCCTGTAAGCCAGGAGCCCCGCCCCCGACGCCCAACTCTGCTGTGTGTATGTCATTCCCAAGACTTTTTTTTGCGAGGGAGGGGGGCGCTTGTTTTGTGTCACTCAACATCCTGTGTTAGGGGTCGTGTCCACAGAAAGTGTTTTTTTTTTTGCGACAGAGCGCTTTGGATATCATGTCCATAGATGGCGCTGAGCGAGACGCCTCTGCACAATGATTGTGTGCGTGTCTCTCCAACCGTCTGCATAGGAAAGCGACATTGATGAGCTGCGCTCGTATCCCAAAAGTTGAACTCTTTTCTGCCCAGAGTGCTCCGGCAAGAAACGCTGGATGTCCTGAGCGCTGAAACCCGATGCTGGGCCGTGGGGCAGAGCAGCACTCCAGCGTGTATTTACCATAGAAATGCACGGCAGAAAGGCGCAGAAAGGAACTAAAAAAAAGCTTTCTGTGGACATGGCCCCATGTGTGCAAGGTTTTACAACAGATGAGGGACTTCTTAAATCACAAGCAAGTCATGGTGACAGCAAGGCCTCGAGGCGCAGTGAGGCGCGCGAAGCGGTCGACAGGTTATCACGTGAACCAAAATAAGCGCTCCCTCCGTGTTGATCGCAGCGATGCGGGGCATGGTTTCTTTGTGGTTTCGTCTTGGGAATAGCATACACGCCACTCTACTACTACTGTACTTCATGTCTCCACACTGGCCAGGACGTTGGAGAGAGGAAAAAAATCTAATTTTTTTCTTTTTTAAATGAAAGGTATTTTGTAAAAGAAAGTTTGTACTTACGGAATGAGATGTTGTTTTAATGTATTTTTATACTCAGTCTAAAGGGGGAAAAGGGAATAACGGCATGTGATGTGCAGCCAGCTATGCAGCGTTGAAATCATTTCACAACTGGGCTACCTCAGGAACCCACACACCCACTTGACTGTCAGAACATCAGCCACAACAACAACAAGAACAACAACAACAACAACAACAACAACAACAACAACAACAACAACAACAACAACAAAAAACAACAGCAGCAACCGGTCCAATCTGACTGAATTATGAGTCATACTGTCGCTGTCGGGTGTAAATCCAAAACAGTTAATTTTCAGGACATGAAAAAAAAAAAGAACATGTGTTCCAATGGTTCTGGTGTAGTTATTATCATTTAGTCACAAGCTCTTACCACAGACAGACTTAAACACTTTCAACGTGGCCTGTCTATATTTTGGGCATGACATTGTAGGTGAAAATCTAGTATCTTACACTTGCAGATTGGCTATTTTCGCTACTTTTGCACTACACTGTCATACGAAGAAGTAGGGCGTTAATTTACAAAAAAACATAAAAAGATTAAATATGAATGACAAGGTTTATGCCCAGCAGCGATGACATCAAAGTTGCAAGAGTTTTTTTGTATTTTCCATTTGAATGGTCCATCACGTCTAAGGACAGGTAACTCAGACACTGTCCATTGTTCACCATGTTATTTCACTGCTTAAATGTCAATACTGTAAAGCTCAATTTATCGTTGCCGTCAGGTGGAAACCTTGTACGTCCAAAACCGTTACTTTTCAGGAAACGGAAAGAAAAATAACCTGTGTTGTTCCAATGGTTATGAATTAGTCTCAAGTTCTTGTTAATACTTTTAATTGGTTAAACATTCATAAAACCCCGCAAATAGACGTTCACTTTCACATTCAAATGTTTTCGTAAATGGTGAAACTAGCCGATCTACAAGCGTTGTGAAGCGTTGTGAGCTTATACTGTAGATTGGCTATTTTTGCAATTTTTGTGTGACACTCTTGAACGACGAAGTAGGCATTGATTTGAAATTCTAAAATGTTGAAATACAGAGATAGAAGTTTTCTGACCGACAGCGAGGTTAGACTCCCACGCACGATGCTCTCGCTTGCCGACAACAAACCTACTGTAAGAGTTAACAAGCGACACTGTCATGCAACGGAGTTTACATGAGGCATAACATGACCACTATGAAAGTATTATAGCACCCCACAGAGTATTGGTTTTGCCCGAGGCCAAGGAAAGGATTGATATATATATTACAAATGATATCTATTCAAGTGCAATTACGTCATATCTTCCTTTTATCCTTCCCTCACATTTATGTTTCACAAATGTATACTTCAAGCCTTAATTTGTTCTGGACCGATATTGTTAACGATGTGCGAGCAACCATGTTGTTTTCCTAAACAGCTGCCAATATTAAGTGCCATGCAGTATTTCTTCTTCATGACTTTTAAAAGTCCACACATTTCACCCAGTGTTTTTTATTTTGTATTTTCAACCGCGTAAAGATTTCCCTTTTGATCATTAACTTCACCAAAACGCTACACCAGAAATGCAGTGTGCACTTTGAACACATCTCTGTGTAGGGGTTGAGACCCCATCCCACTCTTAACATAGAATGTTTAAGCCTAATTTATTCATAGTCATACAATGGTGCAAGGTTATTATAGTTAACTAAATCTACCCATATAACCCAAACTAGAATTGTGTTTACAAAACCTAAAAGTTTTAGTCTTTGTCAATTTATTTCATACATAAGCCCAGTATTTTTGGGTGGATATGAAATCTATCTTCCATTTTATTAGCTGTGCTTTATATAATAATTCAAGCCAAACAATCGTTTAAAACTATAATGGCCTTGCAACCGTGTCCCATGCCAAAAATATCGGATTCAACAAGCTCACAACGCATCGTGATGTTTGCAGCTCTGCTATTTCCGGCGCGGGACACCTTCGTGCGACGAAGCATATACCTTACAACGACTCTAAAGAGAAAGCTTATTTTTTATCAATATGTTAATTATTTTCTAAGATGTGTGACTACTGTATGCCTTCATTCTGCCAAAAAGACACGTTAGATTTGTTCCTATCTTTGTATATATACACAAGTTCAGCACCAGTTCATCACTGTTGTGGCTGAAAAAAATAAAAAACATTTGTCTTTTGTATTTTATGCTATTATGTTAGCCTTCATTACATACTATGTACGGCTCGTCTACTATGTTCTTACCCATTGTCTGTCAAGGATAATGCTAATGTTTCTTTTACATTAGCGTGTGGTTCAAGAGAGCTGCAGCATGACATCTAGCATCCCACAGCACTGAATGTCCTGCACTTTGACTTCATCTTTCTCTCTCTCTCTCTCTCTCTCTCTCTCTCTCTCTCTCTCTCTCTCTCTCTCTCTCTCTCTCTCTCTCTCTCTCACCACTGACTGAACGGCGTGCCTATCAAGGGACATGGGAATGGGAAGTCTGGGATATAACAGTATATTTTTGGTGCTATCATTTTGTGAAAATTAACTACAATGCTATCATCGGTATGATGCCTGTATTTGGTGCCTTTTTTTTTTAGTAATAAAAAAAAACAAAAAAAACAAATGTGTCCTTTTTTACCTGCAGGTTTTACCCATTGCTGTTGTTGGTTGTTGTTTTTCTTTATAATGTTTTGGTTTATTTAGATAAGAGAGTGTATACACAGGGTAGTGAGGTCCAAAGGTCCTGAGTTCAAATCCTAAAAAGCAGATCTGAATTTTTAAGAATCGTGAATTTCTTTTGACAAATTCTGAATAGTCAGCACCATAACATAGTCAGCAGCATAGTTATTAAAAGCACAGTATCACCAATTAAAAGTCCCAAAGTGGATTAATCACAAAAAAAGCTGGAGCTTGTGTCCATTGTGGTCGACATAAAGCTACCTGGACACCAGATAATGGTCTGGTCTTTAATTAAGACCAGAGGAACTCTTCCATTTGTTTTAACATGTCACTCTGCTACCAGCATCCGGGACAAAGATGTTTGTATCTGAGGGCCCAGGAGACACAAAGACCAACTTGCTGGCGAGCGTTAAGGCGGTTACACACCGGCGAATATGCGAATATACGCAACATTCGGACTCGTTCCGAATAATTAAAAGACGCTTTTTTCGCTCCGCGAAACTGGTGTGGAAGCGTGCATTGACTTTATAAGGTTTTTAAAAAAAACGTATTATTCGCATGAAAAAAATCGCCCCGGTGTGTAAGGACCTTTATTCTGGACAAAGCTGTGCAGAAGGCTTCGTCCAGAAAGAAGCTTAGGTCATTCGGTCTGCTCTGCTTTGCCTAAATTGGAGAGCTGTACATGCTGTGGTGGTGCCTTCAATGATCTGTGGAAATTCTATCCAGACACCTTCCCCTGGAAGAATGTTGAGCTCAAGGGGAAAGACCCACATGCAAATGATTTGTGCTGTGACACACACGTTGACAGATTGTATCATCCCACAAAGACGATGATACGATCTCCCACCATGTGGAAGACAATGGTCTGAAGCAGTCGGAACTCTCATGTGCACGTGCGTGTGCGCAGTGCAAAATGGTAAGAACTGAAATTCCCTATCAACTCCCACACAACATTGGCAGATAACTGGCCTGATAACTGACTACCAAGAGATGGTCTCTCATCCTCTTTGGAAGGAAGCAGACCTGTGTGGCTGGCTAAAGCCCAGACCACACCAATGATTCGTGACATGACCAAACTGTAGCAACTAGCAATACGTTGTAGAGAACTGAATAGAACCGCCTCGTCCATGTTGGCTCATTGAGTCACGAGACATTTAACTTGTTGACTCGTAAGCAACAGGCTACGTTTCAGAAGGTGGTCAAACGTTCTAACCAATTAGTGGCAAGCGTAAGTGTGTACAACTCTCTGGTATCATCACCCGTGCTGTAAACATACAGAAAGTGGACAGAGAAGATCAGCTCAACCTTTTTGAAGAATTACCCTGTTTGTATAGCACACATTTAAAAAGCTACTCCAACAAAATCAACAAACAGAAAGCTGCACGTCATATCGTTGAAAAACTCTCTCTCTCTCTTGTCTCTCTCTGCCTACGCCAGAGCTGGCGAAAACTTCTGGGAACTCAGATTACTCTCTGCCTGTCTCTCTCTTTCTCTCTCTCTCTCTCTCTCTCTCTCTCTCTCTCTCTCTCTCTCTCTCTCTCTCTCTCTCTCTCTCTCTCTCTCTCTCTCTCTCTCTCTCTCTCACACACACACACACACACACACACACACACACACACACACACACACACACACACACACACACACACACACACACACACACACACACACACACACACACACACACACACACAAATTCATAGTGTGAGTCCGTCTCACAAGGGTCGAAACCGAATCAAAACCAGTTGCCGTCCCTTGGCGGTTTTGATAGTTTTTAAGGTTTGTATTTTGCCCTGAGACATAGAAGATATGTTGACCTTTATCCTTGCTCGTCTGGAATGTGCATGGAGTTTACCTGTTTGGATTCCTTTCATTCATAATAATAGGTTGTTTGATCCTGTTTACATTGAACCTACCTGCATGCTGTTCTGGGGCGTTACAATCATTTACAATACCAGAACACATTTCCTCATACCAGGTTATAATTATCTTGTGCCACTGCCAAATTCAAATATTTGTGTGTGTGTGTGTGTGTGTGTGTGTGTGTGTGTGTGTGTGTGTGTGTGTGTGTGTGTGTGTGTTTGTTTGTGCGTGTGCGTGTGCGTGTGTTTGTGTGCGTGTGTTTGTGTGCGCGTGTGCGTGGGCGGGCAGGGGTGATGGCCTCCATAAGATGGATCTGAGTGCGGAAAACACACGCGTTGCATAATGAACTATATTTAAAACCGTCAGAGGCGAGGCTTGATACGTTTGACATTTCAAATCTGTTTTAATATGCAAATAACGCGACCTGTGTTGTTAGAAGGATGCATTCCAGATAATGTGTGACTGCTGTGTGTAACCCCCATGTCAAATTAGGGTGTACACATTATGACATAAAATAAATAAATATGAACCAGGTCATTACAATGAATAAATAAGTCATTAAAATACATGAGCAATTCATTAAATGTATAAATGATAAATAAGGATTGAAATGAAAATGGTTTGATAAAGTTTAGAGTCAACAGTAAAACTGTGCCTGTACAAAAAAGAACACATCCCTTTAAGGCAGACAGGTTACTTTCCCTTTAAGGATACACTGTGTGTCATACTGGAGCTGAGAGTGGAAGGAGAGAAGCAGCCACAGAACGTCAGAAAGTGACTTTAAATTGATTGAAGAAAGAACATTTTGATAAAAACGTTTGATACAATCTTAAAAGAGTGCATTAACACCTTTGTGAAGAGGTTGGTCAGACTTAAGAGCAGCACCTGCCTGGTTTGTGCTGGTGTTTGTACAGACCAAGTGTTTTGGTGAGTTAAAAACAAATTAATTTGTCACTGCTGAATGTTTGTACTTGCACTTTTAAATGCCAACATTTTGTATTATTTGAACTTATTTGAGTACAAGAGTGTGATTTTTGATGGTAAAATGTAAAGATTTATTCATGTAAAAACGAATTGTTTGATCAATTGGCAGCTTAGCTGGGCAGCCAGCTGACAGCAATCAGTCATCAATTTGGGTCTAGTTGTCCACTGCAGCTAGTGTTAATTGGCCCACAGTACCTGAAGCCTTTTGTTGTTTGATCTGAGTCATTGCTCATTGATAGTGATTTCTTTTCTTTATGACCTGTTGTACAGGTCAGGTTTTTTGTCCCTGTTGAAAAACAGGATAAGGATATTTCTTGGAGATACAAGATGGCGAGCTAGGAAGCCAGGATTCAAGGAACCGATCTACACCTCAGTGCAAGGGTCCACTTTGCATGGTCAGACCACAGTGAAACTCACTGCCAGAGCGGTAGGAGTGTTGGGATTTATTTAGGATTTTTTCCAATCTATTATTGCTATTTTTGGACTGAACACAACTGGAAAGCACAACCTGAACTGAAAAAAGACAAGTGTCAAAGTGCTACATTTTTGGGATTTAAGACACAGACTTAATTGAAAAAGGACAGAGTTACAGTGTCACATATTTAGTTTGATACAGATTTTTGAATTGATCTCTATAACCTGTTGAAATGTAACATTGTTTTATTTTATGGTCATAACATCTTGTTGTGATGTAAAAGGTACTGAGAACATTGTATTTTGATTTTTTGAAACTACCTCTACCTGTGAAACGTGATGACCCAATTGTGGTTATAATTCTAACTGTGGAGAAAAAGGAAAGAGAGTTAACTTAAGAATAGTTGAAACAAAAATAGAGAAAATAGGAAACTAGAAATAACTAAACTTAGTTATAAAACAGTAACTAGATTATCTCTAAATTTGGTTAACCCTTGTAGGGTCTTCGTGTTTTAGTCACACCCAGGGCCTTCGGGTCACTTTGACCCGAAGGCCCTGTGTGAAAATTTTCATTTTCATGAAAATGAAAATTTTCATTTTCATATCACATGTTTAGTACAGTAAATAAGGCAAATAGAAGAAGTTTCATAGAGAACAAAAAATGTTTACATACGTTTAATTCATGTTGAAAATGTTAAACCGGGTCAAAAGGACCCGAGGACCCTACGAGGGTTAAAGGAAACAAAGAGGGAAAGTGAGCAATACTTACCTTAGGATACCTGCAGGATATTTTGTATTTGATTTATGGGGTTTAAAGGTGATTGTTTTGTTATGTGTATGTGTTGTATGTCTATGTCTAACCATAAGTAAAACGTTGCCGGCTTTTGCATCTAAAGTAAGTGGTCTCTGGTCTAATATTTTATTGTTCCCCACTCACAAGAACCTAGAGCTCCCTGAGTAAGATGGCGCCAGTGTGTTTGGCTGCTCGTCTACTGCTCTCGCTTTGGTTTGTGTTCCTGCTGTGTCTAAGCCTTGGCACTGTTCAGATTAAGTCTCTGCTGGTGTACGATCGCCAATCCCTCCTGGACATCCGACAAAATGCCATGTTTAGTGGTTCATTTTGCCACAATGGACAAAAAACCGCGCCGCCGCTCCTAACAGGAATCCCGATTCATCTGTTCCGAGTCGCGCCCCCGCCGCCTAGGAGGAAACGGCTCCGCCGCCGTGGCAAACGGAGCGGCAAGTTGGTGAAACTGAAAGCCCTGGCATGCTTTTCGTCCTTTTCTTACGTGAAACCTGGATTATCGTCTCCATCCGCCCTGCCGCAGCGACTCTGGGACCCCAGCGCGACCTGCCTCGCTCCGGTTGCCAGCCTGGAGGTGCTATCCCAGCCTGGCCGCCCCTGTGCTCCTCGGCCCGGGAGACGCGGGGTGAATCCCCGCAATCTGCGGTCGCTGACCCGCGCTCCTATTTCCTCCGGATCAAAGGCTCCAGCTCCTGTCAGGATTGGCCTGGTGAATGCCAGATCGCTGACAAACAAAACGTTTATCCTGAGGGATTTCTTCAGCTCCCGCGCCCTGGATCTCCTCTGTGTGACAGAGACGTGGATGGCGGCGGGTGAGTGCAGCGCTCTCGTTGAACTGTTGCCGGCCGGCTGTTCCTACTTCAACACCCCGCGCCCCTCGGGCCGGCAGGGGGGGGGAACAGCGGTCATCTATAAGGATGATATCAAATGCAAGCAATGCTCTGCTTCTTTCTCCAGTTTTGAAGTGACAGTGTTTGAGGTGGGTCGTATTGAGCCTGTTTTGTGCGCACTCATTTATCGACCCCCTAAATACAACAAGGTTTTTGTGACTGATTTCTCCAATTTCCTGGCTGGAATATTGCCCAACTATGATCGAGTGTTGATTCTCGGGGATCTGAATATACATGTCTGCTGCCCTGACAAACCGATGGTGAAGGACTTCCTAAACCTTATTGAATCGTTTAACATGGTGCAGAATGTGTCTGGTCCCACTCATGAACGTGGACATACGTTAGATCTCGTTATCT
This sequence comes from Gymnoscopelus braueri, assembly GCF_963280865.1. Classification (NCBI taxonomy): domain Eukaryota; kingdom Metazoa; phylum Chordata; class Actinopteri; order Myctophiformes; family Myctophidae; genus Gymnoscopelus; species Gymnoscopelus braueri. Next base: position 50,099,151 of record NC_137608.1, on the reverse strand, counting down.
CGTATGGGCTGCCTATACTTAACCTAGAGATCTGTGATACTGTTTTCTCTGATCATAGCTCTGTTCTGTTTGATGTTGTTCTCTCTTGTACTGAGATTAGTTCTAGGGCTCCTGCTAGACTCTGTCGGACTCTTAACCCCCGCACTGCTAGTCGCTTTTCAGCTGCCTTTGAACAGCTGTGTGTCCCGTCTGTCTCGGCTGTTCCCATAGAGGAACTATGCTCCTGGTTTAACTCCTCGTGTGGGACCATAATGGACTCTGTGGCCCCATTGAAATCCAAGTTGCCCAGGGCAAAGCCCGAGCCCTGGTTTAATGACAGAACCCGTGCAGCTAGACAGGAGTGCCGAAAAGCAGAACGTAAATGGAAGAAGGACAAGCTGCAGGTTTCTTCTCAGATTTTAAAGGAATCCTGGCTCTCCTACCAGAACACTGTCAAAGAGGCAAAAAGAGATCACCTAGCGAATATTATTGAGTCTAACCGTCTTAATCCATGTGTACTATATCAAACTATTGACTCTGTTCTTAATATCGCTCAGCCCGTCTGTTTTGAATCACCTGACATTTGTAAAGACTTCCTGCACTTTTTCATTGACAAGGTGGTAAATACAAGGGCCCTCATCTCTGCTCCTGCCTCTGACCCCTCTGTTTGTGTCCCATGTCCCGCCGTGCTCAGCTCTTTCGAACCTGTAACATTGTCCTTTTTGGAGGATGTAGTCAGCCACATGAAGGCCTCAGGTTCACCTCACGACGTCATCCCGGCCCGCCTCTTTAAAGAGGTTTTCCCCAGCATAGCACACATGGTACTAGATATCATAAATGGCAGTCTCTCTTCTGGTCTTGTTCCCACATGTTTTAAACATGCTGTAGTGCAACCACTGCTTAAGAAGCCAGGCCTCGACCCCACTGTGTTGGCTCATTTCCGGCCCATATCGAAATTGCCGTTTATCTCTAAGATATTAGAGAAGGCTGTCTATGCCCAGCTCCAGTCTTTTCTAGAGGAGCATAATATCCCTGAGGTCTTCCAGTCTGGCTTTAAAACCCGGCATAGTACCGAGTCCGCCCTAGTAAGGGTATTTAATGACATCCTCCTAGCTAACGATGCGGGCGATTATGTCATTCTCGTCCTGTTGGACCTGACGGCTGCATTCGACACAGTGGACCACAACGTCCTGCTCTGGCGTTTGCAGCACCTAGTGGGTATCTGTGGCACTGCGCTAGGGTGGTTCAGGTCCTACCTGACAGGCAGAACCATGTCTAAGTTAGATCGCCAAATTAGTTCAGTGGTGAAGTCTAGCTTTTTTCACTTGAGACAGCTGGCCAAAGTAAAACCCTTTTTAACCACACAGCACTTTGAGACAGTAATCCATGCATTTATTACTTCTCGGCTGGATTACTGTAACGCCCTCTATCTTGGAGCCAGTCAATCTTCCCTTGCACGCCTCCAGTTAATACAGAATGCTGCTGCCCGTCTTCTAACTGGCATGCGCAAGAGAGAGCATATAACTCCCATCCTCGCCTCTCTCCACTGGCTGCCCGTGCACTTTAGAATCCAGTTCAAGGTTCTGCTTTTAACCTTTAAATCATTAAATGGTCTCGCCCCTCCATACCTCTCTGAGCTCCTCCACCCCTACTCTCCTGCCCGCTCCCTCAGGTCAGCTGACCAGATGCTGCTGGAGGTTCCGAGGGCGAAGCGGAAGCTTAGAGGGGACAGAGCTTTTTCGGTCGCGGCCCCCAAGCTCTGGAACGACCTTCCCCTGCAGATTAGGCAAGCCCCTTCTCTGGCCATTTTTAAAACCTCTCTTAAAACGCACTTTTATTCTTTGGCTTTTAACATAGCATGAGACCTCTGACCCTGTGCTGCCCCCCCCTCAGTTTTTCTTGTTTTGTGTGTTGTCATTGTATACTATGTTTTTAGCTACTGTCTTACTTATTACCTATGCACTGTACAGCACTTTGTGGCAGCTGTGGTTGTTTGAAATGTGCTTTATAAATAAAGTTGAGTTGAGTTGAGTTGAGAACTAGTCCAGTGGTCAACCTCGGCGATACGGGTGCTACATGTGACATGATGGCAGATTGTATCATCCTACAAAGACAATGATACGATCTCCCACCATGCTGAAGGCGTTATGCAAGCTGTGTGTGTGCGTTGTATATAAAACCTTTTAGTGTGTGCTTGCGGTTCACTCTGTAAACCATGTGTCTCTCTTCATCACCTCTCCTGTTGCTGTTGCTCTGTGGAGCTCAGGCAAGTATTCCTGCAACTATCAATTATTTGTGATGACTTTTTAATTGAATAATCATGTTATTTATATACATATTATATGGCCCTACACAGGCAAGAAACATCTTTTATGGAACCACCATGACCTTTGACCCAAAGGATACGAACACAGATGGATCTGTGTTGGTAAGTACAGTCTTTTACAGCACCCTCTTTTCTTTTTTCTTTTTCAGACCAAGATAACTCGGTTCCATTTGAGCATATTCAATCTAACAGAGACGGTATACCCAGTGATAAAAATGGACTGTTAAAAGAAAATGACATAAAAGGGAACTGGTTTTCAAAACTCAATCAGAGAACAAGTACGCCTGCTCTGTGTGTCCATTAAAGTTCGGCTTCCTCCTATTAATTGTCATTATTTTGCTTGCAGTCATCAAAAGTATGTGTAAAATATACTTCTGATTTCCATTACATAGGTCATCAGGAAACCACACCAGGCAAGAACAATCGATCGGGTACAATGGTAGATCAATTCCCCAAATTGTGTCTATTCCTTTGACCCCAAAATGAAATTATGTTTGGACAGTCCAAAAATATTATGTGAATGATCACCAATCATTCCACAGTCCTTCCAACAATTCATTGCTGCAGGACTATTAACACATTTAGAAACCACATGATAATTACAAAGGCTTTTTAAAGATGTGGCAACCACTCACTTCCAGGTTGAGTACTCTGTGGTCAATGTGAAGAGGGGTGTTGGCGGACCCTGTACCGGTATTATGTTTTCTTTGTTTTTTGTGTTTTAATTTAGTTTGGTTTTGTTTTTGTTTGTGTTGCGGTATTGTTGACGGTGTTCTGAATGTTAAATGTAACAAAAATGAGGTTCTGTCTGAGCAGAAGTGATTCTGATACATTATGTACTGTGACTTGAACCTAATAAATTGCATATAAAAACACACATTTAGAAACCAACATCACTATTTCACTCTTCTGTATATTATTATATTTTGTGATAAACTCTCCCTCTCATACAAATTAGGGTCGCAGCACAATTTACGGTACACTAATTTGACATAATAAGCCGTTATTACAAATAATGTGTTTCTTATTAGCAATAATGTTTTTTATTAGAAAGAAACAAACGTTGTTATACCCTTATTTTCCACTATTATCCCTTAATTATGCTATCATTAGAAATTGAATTAAACGTAACAAAAGGCGTTATTAGAAATGGTGTTCTCTGCTATTAGACAGAAACAAACACAGTTATACTCTAATTATGGAACATAATTCCTAGAGGCTAACAAAGCCTAATAAGACCTAACAAAGCCTAATAATAAATACATGTTCTTTATAATGCCTAATGTTATGTTATTTCCACTTACTTGACCGTCACATGACAACCCCGCAACTACTAACTACACGATGTGATGTTAGGCTACTATTAGTCTACTGTAAGGGTTTCGTTAGAACAAATGTGTTCTTTATTAGGCCTTTATTTAATGTTATTTCCACTTACTTCAAGTTACTTTACATATAATTACAACAGAACTGTACCGTAAATTGTACATCAGCCATTCCGGGCTAACTTCATGACACATTATACAGAACACATTATGCAGTGGTTCCCCATGTTGTCTGGATCAGGGTCCAGGACCTAGGGGTGGCAGTGGCTCAGGGGGTAGAGTGGCCGCTAGAGCGGCCGGATGGGAACCTCAAGGTTCCCAGTTCGATCCCGGGGCTCCCTCAGAGTTAGTGTCAAAGTGTCCTTGAGCAAGACACTGAACCCCTAATTGCTCCAGATGAGCAGGTTGGTGCCTTGCATGGTTTCCTCCTCCATCGGTGTATGAATGTGTGTGTGAATGGGTGAATGTAATGCATAATGTAAAGCGCTTTGGATAAAAGCTCTTTATAAATGCACTTGAACGTATGGAAAGCGTTCACAGGCCTCCCATCTGTTACTGTATCTTAAGTGTTCTGTTATTTGGGGGCCCACTTGTAATCTCCTCACGGCCCACCAGGGTTAGAGATCACTGGTTCCCAAACAGTGGGTCAGGAGTCTGGAACAAGGGGCCAGCCTGAGATTTTTACATTGACGCCAATACGGAAGAGACAGTTCATATGAATGGCCTGTAGTTTCGCTGTTTTACCCCTGAGGGTGTCAATTTATTTTAACGCAAGCGGATGGGTTTTTGACATTTTAGACTAGATTTTCTTACCTTAATAAAAATGGTCATAAATACTATATGCTTCCAGTCGCTAGTTTAAAGTCTCCTTTCAATCATCATGATATGTGTTTTGGTAAACTATGGTCCCATTGATTTAAAAATTGACGATAAAGTAGGTTATGCTCTGGGAGGGGCGGGATGATTTGATTGACAAGCTACCCAACCAATAATGGTCTGGTGTCATTCTGCAGGATATGACGCGATATTGAAAGATGGCTGATTGCACACAGCTGACCAATGGGCTTCATTTACGCTCTGTAGAGTCTAGGGGCGTAACGCTGTCCATTCTTTTATACAGTCTATGGTCGGGACCCATGTGTCACGGACCAATTTTTATGGGTCGCAAGTAATTATCCCTCTTTTATTTATTTCCTACATAAAAATGAATATTACAAGCTCACCAACGCTTCGTGCCGCGTTGGTGAGCTTGTAGATCTGCTATTTTCACTAGTTTGGGTCCCGGGCAAACTTGAGCTAAAGGTTTGGGAACCAGTGTGTGTTAGATCATTGATGGTCATTTCAAACTCTTTTTATACACTTTATATCAGTTGAAGTTCTTTGTGCTCCAGAGGTCAACAGCTCTTCACTTTAAACATTTACCTATGGACACTATGGAGCTTCTGCTTCAAAGAGAAATGACCCTCAAACTCTTCCTTTGATGTTCTGAAGCAAAGGACCAGCCTGTGTGTGTGTGTGTGTGTGTGTGCGTGTGCGTGTGCGTGTGCGTGTGTGTGCGAGTGCATGTGGTTGTGTGACGGAGGGTGAGGAGGTCAAACCATCAATAGTTAAAGCAATGTTTGAGGAAGTCATCAGTGGGTGAAGAAGAACTTTCTGGATTTTCAAAAGTCATACTGTAGCTGTTTTCAACTTGGTGTCCCTATTTATGACATGTTACTATAGGCTAAAATGTCCCAAAAAAAATCCAAAAACGTTTCACAAAGTATTGGAAAAGAAACACTACTTCACAATTTAGAAAAAAATAACAAAGATAGCAGATATACAGTACATGCTCACAATAGTGTCACATCACAACAGCCAAACTGAGGGACTTTATGTAAAAAAGCTAGCCATGGTTCACATGACGCTTGTCTGTCACGAGCGTCATGGCAGAATCTCTGGTTTTGGCACTTTCTCCATTTACAACCCATACATGTATAGAGTGTTTGTTCAGTAACCGTGTTAAATAGCTCTATATTGTGATAGTAATCATTACTATAGAGTGTTTGTTCAGTAACAGTGTTAAATAGCTCTATATTGTGATAGTAATCATTACTATAGAGTGTTTGTTCAGTAACAGTGTTAAATAGCTCTATATTGTGATAGTAATCATGGTTATAGAGTATTTATTCAGTAACAGTGTTAAAAAGCTCTATATTGTGATAGTAATCATTACTATAGAGTGTTTCTTCAGTAACAGTGTTAAATATCTTGATTGGCTGAAATTGGCAACCCACCTGCAGTGAAATGTAAGAGAACATGAGGCACAATTATGTTTTCTCATTCCTTTATTGATATTGTGACATTCCATTCAAACCAAGCAAATTAAAGCCAAAATCTAACATCTGAACTTCAAACCATTCATGATCAGGGGCCCAGATCCCAGGGGGGAAGGAACGGATAGAAACACAACAGTGGAGTTGAAAAACGGAAAGCTAAATAGTCACCTCAGACCACCCTAGAGGCTTTAGGTCCACACATCACCTCAGACCACCCTCGAGGACCAGGTCCACCCATCACCTCAGACCACCCTAGAGGATCAGGTCCACCCATCACCTCAGACCACCCTAGAGGATCAGGTCCACCCATCACAGGGAAACAGTGATGTCATGATGATCGTAAAACATTAATTATCACACATTATAAATGATTACATAACAAATGGCTTATGGCCAATTATAAAATAATAAAACCTTTTTCACAAACATGGTTGACTGACTTCCATTCAGATGGATATTAATATTAATGTTATGAAGAACTGTGATTGTGTGTGTGATCATTTATTTAATGTTTCAATATAGTTTAGAACTGAAATAATATGTTTGTGTTTTCTGACGACAGAAACTGTACAAAGTAATTTGATGAACCGCCCACACTAATTGGGACTCCCTCTTCCTTTGGTGTGTCGCCCAGGTGGCGCCTAAACCCTGACCTTTAACCTCACATAAACTATGTCTATAAATCTAACTTTAACCCTAACCTTAATCTCACCTCAAAACCACGTCGACCTGGGCGAAACACCGGGAAAAGACAGTAATTATCATTAGCTTTAGCTAGCCAATTAGCATTTTTAATTGTTTAAAAAACTCATTAGTGAAAAAGGTTGATGATGTCATCATTGTGCTGCTGTTATGAGTATTTAAAAGCTGAATGGACACATGTATTTCCTCCTCTCTCCACCAGGGATCATCGCTGACTCTCTGCTTCTCTGAAAACACACCCAGGTGTTCTGTGAAAAGAAAAGAAACCAATAAGAATCAGAATGTATTAATTGTGTGAACATGTTAACACTTTAACCTTCCCTTATAATAGTAAATTAATCATTCCCAAATTATTAGTTAATGTGTTATTCATAACTTGTTAAATGTGTGTTAATGGTTAATGATTTAATAATTTAAAACTATGCTATAAATGGTTGATAGATCATGATCATAGATCATAGAACATAGATCCTGTTATTAGTAAGGTTAAGGTTAAGTTTAGGTTTATAGACATAGTTTATGTGAGGTTAAAGGTCAGGGTTTAGGCGCCACACCAAAGGAAGAGGGAGTCCCAATTAGTGTGGGTGGTTCATCAAACTGATGAAAACACACACAAGCTCAGTAAAAAGTTCAGTAAAAGGAAAGAGGAAGTGAACCTGGGTGTGTGGGAGGAGTCTAAAGATCGTCATTGGTTGTCGGCACCAGAATACGACCTGATAGAAGAAGAAGAGAGACAGTTAATACACACAAACAAATGAATTCTATGTACTGTATTATGTGTATTTCTCCATAAAATGCATAAATGTACACACAATAACACAATAACATTCAGTCATCAGAACTAATGTGAACATTTGACTCTTATTTAGGACTACATGTAACACTGATGTATTAAAGCTAAATGTGACAACATAGAACACACTTTGACCTCTAACTAGGTCGTCTAAACTGGTCTAAACCGGTTAAGGTTCAAAACCAATATAAACCAGTTTAGGTTGTGGCTTTACATGTTTGTTTGTTTGTTTGCATTTCTGTGAGGGTTCCACATGTCATGTGATCCTCTGTTGATCTGACCTCATTTTTTCCACTGGTAGTATAATAATTAATGAAACATGTTAATTAAACATGCTAATCATCTCATTTCTTCCACTGGTAGTAGATTAATTAATAAAACATGTTAATTAAACATGCTAATCACCTCGTTTCTTCCACTGGAAGTAGATGAATCCAGACAGGAACAAGACCAGACCCAGAACCAGACCTGATGCTCCCATGGCCACCTTGTTCTTCACTGACTCTGGCATGGAGTCATCTGACAATACAATTATCATATCATATCATATCATATCATATCATATCATACCATATATTATTACAGTAGATTAAAACACCTTGTTCTTCACTGACTCTGACATGGAGTCATATGACAATAAGCTACAACAACCAAACACAATAAACAACTAGAAAAAGTGCTCCTCGGAGCACAGGTCTCCGCCAGGTCAGGTAGGTTATTGTGGCCTCCTGGTGGCGCTATAATAGGCCAATGTGAAAAGGGTGCCATTTCTTCTTAGGCCTTGCACGGCAATCGGACACTGCATTCATGATTTGAGGCATTTTGTTCCAAAAATGTGTTTTGCTAAATTAGACCTGCTGGTGGCGCTATAACAGGTCAATGTTAAAAGGTTGGCATTTGCTCCTCAACATGGTGTGAATGTGTGTGCAAAGTTTGACCGCAATCGGACGCTGCGTTCATGATTTGCGGCATTTTGTTCAAAACAAGCCAGTACTGCAAACTTAAGATGTCAATCTTAGCCAACCAGGATGTAATATGAAAAATCAAACACATCCGTCTTGATCGCATGACTAGATCATCTTTACCGATTAGCGTGAAATTTGGATAAAATCGGAAGGAGTAATATTAAAAAAATGTTTCACATATGTCGGCCTCCTGGTGGCGCTATAAAAGGCAGATTTGAAAAATTCCTGGCAAAGGTTTTTCCTTGACCTCTCTAGGGAGTGCGCTTACAAAGTTTTACACAGATCGGTGCAGTTATATGTAAAAACACGAATCGGCCTGTTATAGCGCCACCATGAGGCTGATTTGAAAAATTTCAATTGGCAATTCGTCCTCGGCATAGTGGAAATATGAGTAGAAAATTGCATGCTGTGTTCATGATTTGAGGCATTTTGTTCAAAACGGAGCTCTCCTGCAAACTTTGGAAGCCATTTTTAGCCAATCAGGATGGAATATGAAAAATGTGAAAGACCAGTTTCGTTTAATGACTATAGAGATACTGTGTACCGATTTGTAGGATTTTTGGACAAAATCTGTAGGAGTACTGTCAGAAAATATATTTTGCACAAATCGGCCTCCTGGTGGAGGCCCATGTGAAAAGTTTGGGGCAGAGGTTCTGCTGTGGCATCCAGGGAGTGTGTGTGCAGTTTCACAGCGACCGGGCCAACGGTGGCGGAGATTAGCTGGTAACAGACAGAAGGACGGACGGACGGACGGACGGACACAAGGACACACGGACAGGGGGCAAAATATACTCTCTCGCCATGCCTTTTGGCCTGGCGGAGACAATAAACAGACGACAGTCATTGTGAGTCTGTTCAGTAATAATGAGTCCAACCCTATTGGTCCAGTCCTTGAGGAGTTTGTCACCTGATGTGACATGTCCTTCTTAGAGCTAAATACATCCAAAACAAAGGACATGATGATAGATTTTAGAAGACATGAATCAACCTTTTACTATGATGAGTACAAACCAGGCTGTGGAATGTGCAGAAAGTATCTTGGGACAGAGTCATAGACTCAGAACTGTGAGGCAGTTTGTAAAAAAGGACATCAGCGCTTGATCTGTCTTAGAAAACTGTCTTGTTTTGACATTGATAAAACCATGATGACTCTTTGATCTGTTTTTATCAAATCGATCTGGTCTTTGATCTGCTTTCATCAAATCAATCTGGTCTTTTATCTGTTTTTATCAAATCAATCTGGTCTTTTATCTGTTTGTATCAACTCAATGTGGTCTTTTATCTGTTTTTATCAAATCAATCTGGTCTTTTATCTGTTTTTATCAAATCAATCTGGTCTTTGATCTGCTTTCATCAAATCAATCTGGTCTTTTATCTGTTTTTATCAAATCAATCTGGTCTTTTATCTGTTTTTATCAAATCAATCTGGTCTTTTATCTGTTTTTATCAAATCAATCTGGTCTTTTAACTGTTTTTATCAAATCAATAAGCTCATAGCGCGGCACCGAGTGCCGGGCTATGAGCTTGTAGATCTGCTATTTAAAAAAAGATCTTGAACATTTGTGCAAATGTTTGAATATAATTTTGATATATTTTTTTTAAACCACATTTTTAACTCCAATATTTGCTTCTGGGGGGTCCCTGGAACAACATATTTTGATGGGGATCAGCGGCCAAAAACATAATTTTGGGGGTCCTTGACAAGAAAAAGGGCCAAGCTCGGTGCCACGCTATGAGATTACACTAGATTACAGTAACTGACCCCAGTCCATCTTGATAGGCGCAGTCAGGCTGGGATGTTCCACCATGCATGTGATCTTCTCTCCTGATCTGTAATAAACACACACACACACACACACACACACACACACACACACACACACACACACACACACACACACACACACACACACACACACACACACACACACACACACACACACACACACACACACACACACACACACACACACACACACACTGGTAGTACCAGTAGAGGTGTCTATTAGTTGTGTATTTCTATGTATAGGTGTCTGTTAGGTGTGTACCTGGGTGTGTACTCCAGGTAGGAGTGGTACTGGTAGTACCAGTCTCCATCAGACAGCTCATCAGTAGAGGAGAGACCAGAGGTCAAAGGCTCTTGACCTATCCACCAGGTCACCAGAATCACTTTAGGATAGAAGTCGTAGCTGCTGCACCTCAGCATGTGAGTGTGTTCACCACGACGAGGGGGAGTCTCTGACTTCAGTCTCACTTTGGGCTCCACTCCTAAAAAAGATGATGATTATTATTATTATTATTATTATTATTATTATTATTATTATTATTATTATTATTATTATATACCAGTCATAAGAACATGTCATTATCATGAATAATTGTATATCATCCAAATAAGATCCAAATGATCCAGAAAGCCGCAACACACTGGTCTTCAACCAGCCAAAATGTTAACGTTTCCCGGCTCTCCCCCGTTCTCCTCTAGACACGTCCTAGACTCTACTCCTTTCTCTAAAACACCCTGGTCAACGCTCCACACATCCTAGACTCTGCACGCTTCCCTAAAACACCCTGGACAACGCTCCACATGTGCCAGACTCTTCTCCCTTCTCTAAAACACCCTGGACAACGCTCCACACGTCTTAAACTCTTCTCCCTTCTGGCTCCCAAACGGTGGAACAAACTCCCCATTGCAGTTAGAGCTGCAGACTCACTCCCAATCTACCACCATAATCTGAAGACTGTAGCACTAGACCTAGTCTTGATGACCTTGCAGGCTTATGCAAAGGTTAAAATTTAATTTAGATATCATGTTATGTAGACAGATGCCAGGTTCATTGTAGACCTGGCATCATATAGTTTGGATAGTTTCAATGTATAGATTATTTTTTTGTTTGATATTATACTGTTTAGACTGATGATAGGTTCTTGGTTTACCTATGATCCTAGATTACTATTTCTATACATTTGATGTATTACCTTGTGTTTTCCTTACTTACTGTAAATCACTCTGGATTAAGAGCTTCTGATAAATGCCTATATTGTAATTGTAAGTGTCAATGTTTGGCCACCAGATGGCACCATAGAATAACAATTCATAGAGTACTGTAGATGCTATAATAGTCTACAGTTTTCTACAGAGTAGAATGCATTTATATAATGTAATCTAAACATATTAAATAATTCATAATAGTTACACAGTGCTTTACATAAACAAAACAAAAAAATCAATATCATGTAATGAAAATAGTTTGAATGAACTAGAGTAAAAACAAACAAAACAATATATAAATACACATAATCCTGTAAAATATTACTAAAGTAATTAAAAACATACAAAACAAACTAGTAAAGACAATAATTAAAATATAAAATCAGGTGGTGAAATGAAGTGTATAGAGGTGTGTTTTAGCCTGCATGGTTCTTTTTAAAGTTCATTTAAAAACATTAATCCTGGTGTCTCTGTTTTAGGCAGGTCATTATATGAGGGTGAAAACACTCAGAAATAGATCTATATGTTTCATTTATACTTGGTGTACGATGGTGAAACCACATGTTGTGAGCTTGTAGATCTGCTATTTCCACTCTGTGACAGCGTGTTAGGATAGAGTATGAATCAGGCTTAAAGGAGTAGTTCACCCCAAAAATGACTTATTTTCTATCAATTACACCCCATGAAGCATTGAATTCATGGAGATTTTTTAGTTTTTGTCTCATTCCTGAGACAATAATTTGATGCCCGGCGGTCTCTCCGGTAGGAGACTCAAAGAGTCTCCTTTGAGTCTCCTACCGGATACATTAGCATCTTTCCACCGGTCATCAAATTATTGTCTCAGGAATGAGACAAAAACTAAATAATCTCCATGAATTCAAGGTTTCATGGGGTGTGATTAATAGAAAATAAGTAATATTTTTGGGGTGAACTACTCCTTTAAGTGTTTAAGAGGATCTGAAATGTTTGTCAGCAGATTAAGTAATGTTTTATAATCATTATCAGATCAATATTAACACCATTAATCATCTCTGAATAGAATCATGTGATTTCATGTTATAGTTTATGAGGTGATGAGTGTTGAGTGCTGCTCTGAGATCAGCTCACCTCTCTTGTTCAGAACAGAGGAGTAGTCGATCTCAATGTTGGGTTTGCAGGCTGCCTCTCGTTGTGCTCTCCTATAAGCCAGTTCTCCAGGATCTTTATTCCAGCGCTCTGCGTTCTTCACACCAAGCTCAGTGTATCCAACCCACTGATCTACTCTACTGTCCCACCTGACGAACTCATCACCATCAAAATGATATGACTCTATGTACTGTATGTCCTTCAGCTCACTGGAGTTAAACACACAGCGTTGAGCCGTATAGTACACATATCCATCTGGAAATAGACAATTAAAAATGTCATTAGTGTTCAATTTTATTATCCTCTGTACAATATCAACACTAGGCTAACTGTCCCCCATCGGCCAACTATGTCATTACAGAAAATCTAAAATAGGTTCAGGATGTGAAATCTGGTATTAAAATGTTTTCAAAGTATTTTGAATATCTGTAAATACAATGAGATTGAGCTACAAGTTAACTTTTTTGTGTCCAGTTGTCTAGCGTGGCTGAGTAAACAAGGAGTCTGTCTGTCTGTCTGTCTGTCTGTCTGTCTGTCTGTCTGTCTGTCTGTCTGTCTGTCTGTCTGTATGTCAGACCCCATCATGTATTTCCAGGATGACCCCTTTTTTATACCTAGGCTATTTGAAAATAGCAGATCTACAAGCTCATAGCGCGGCACCGAGTGCCGCGCCACGAGCTTGTAGATCTGCTATTTTCAAACATTTTAATACTTTTATTTTTGGTACCTTAAGTCAATTTTGATGCCAATACTTTTGTACTTTTACTCAAGTAAATTTTGAATTTCGGACTTTTACTTGTAACAGAGTACTTCTAGATTGCAGCACTGATACTTAGTAAAACATTTGAGTACTTTTCCCACCACTGACTCTAGTCAGCAAACAAGGTAAATAGTCACATAAGTAGAGAGTAGAGAGAACAATGTAGAGCCTCAAAGAAACTATAGGATACCAGGTCAATCATTATAACAATCAGCTGAGTTATATTAAACAAATAAAGGTCATTATTTATACTGTAATTAAAGCCTGCATTGCAAACCTAAACGAAAACACTAAACTGTTGCTTTTGAAATTAAATTGCAATATTTTATATAACCCCCAAATGTATAAAATAAATCATCATTCAATTCAAATAATTGAATGAGTGCATTGACTTCTGGGGGGTCCCCAGATAACTTTTTTTGGGGGTCCCCAGATGATTAGCTTAATAGGTAACATTGTTTTCTCACTCAACAGTAAACAAACCAACATACAGTATAAGTGGATACAGGGTATCTGCACATTTATAAAGTGACAATTTAATGACTTTTAAGACCTTTTTAATAGCAAATTGGCCATTGTCAAATGAATAAGAGAGAGGCAAACGTTACAAAAATAACCGATCTACAAGCACACAAAAATATGATTATTTTGGGAGGTCCCCAGTTCAAATAGGATTATTGATTATTATGGAGGGTCCCCAGTTCAAATATGACAATTTTGGGGGGTCCCCAGTTCAAATAGGATTATTTTGGGGGGTCCCACCCAGTTCAAATAGGATTATTATTTTAACCCCCCCCCCCCCCCCGTGATAGGCCACACCCACAGCTTCAAACCAATCCCCCAAGGTGATAAGCCACGCCCACCCCCAGCCGTCAGCAGATCTACAAGCTCATAGCGCGGCACCCGGTGCCGCGCTATGAGCTTTTTTTGTATTAATCAATAAATTAAACAACCATAAAATAACATTAACAACACACTCTACCATCCTTCAGTGGTGAAAAAAGTACTAAAATGTTTTACTTAAGTAAAAGTATCAAAAATTGCAATATAGAGAAATACTCTGTTACAAATAAAAGTCCGGAATTCAAAATGTACTTGATTAAAAGTACAAAAGTATTTGCATCAAAATTTACTTAAAGTACCAAAAGTAAAAATAATCATTATACAAAATGTCCCATTTCAAGTTTTGAAATATATACAAATCTTTTGAAAATAGCAGATCTACAAGCTCAAAATGCATCAAATTGTGATTAGTGACGCATTGTGAGCTTGTAGATTGGCTATTTTCAAATGGCCTATAGGGCTGAAGTGGTTACTGTATGTTTTGTAATAATAATAATAATCCTCTGAGATGTAGTGGAGTAGAAGTAAAAGTATTGGAAATTGGAAATACTCGAGTAAAGTACTATGTACTTAGTTACTCACTTCTGTAATTTAATTCATGAATCACAGGAACATTTTGATGGTAACTGTTGTATAATCGTATTATGTTGGATTTTGACATGATTCATATATGTCTTTTAATTGAAAATCCAAATAAATAAAGTAAAGTGTATCAGATACGCTCAGTGGTCATTGGTCATGGGCCGCGGTAACACGCCGTCCCACCAGTCTTTTGAGCAGGAGCACGCACACACACATGCATCCATTAAAACAACCCTTAAGTTCACACCTCAACAAAGGCTGCCGACTGCCGGGTGTCACACCAGGTGAATTAACATGGGAATGAGCCTAGATGCATATCAATTGTCCATTGTGTGACCTGTAGTGTAGGTGTTAAGCCACGTGCGCGTGACGTCTTTAAAATAGTGTCCCACCAGAGATAGATTCACCAAATCAACACTGGATACGCTTCCTCAGACGCTTTTTGGATGGTATACGCTTTAAAAAATAAATCTGCACAGTATACTACGTATATAGTGTAACACGGTAGAACACACCACTGCATCTACATAGTTGTACCATCTACACCTCACCTACAGCTCAGGCTGTACAGAGCAGATACTAATGTATAGATTTGTAAAAATAAATAAAGCACCTTGAGCACATATTCATGTTTACTAGAAATACATATTATTTAGAAAATATTTCACCATAAATGCTTAATATACATGTTTAAACATTTTCATTAATGTTAAATATATTCAACCGTTTTAGTTAATAACAATTGTGTTCATAGTATTCATGTATACCTTTGACTGGTGGTTTCTTCAAGGCAGTGCGAATGTTGTCCAGGTTGGCTTTGCAGAGCGCCTGCTCACCCAAAGCATAACCATAAGTGTCTGGAGGGAAGGTCATATGATCTACAAACGGAGGCTGAGGCTCCACCACCTTCCCTTTGTTGAAGTCTGCGTACGCATACACTTCACCATCCAGTGCAAACATGTACTCTTTATATGAGTCTTTAACTGTGTCTGAACAGCCAAGGACATAAATGTCCTCATGGAACACTGGAAATAAAACAAAGATGACATTAAATTCAACAACAAACTTCTTCACAGTGACAATAACACATAATCATCATGTTAAACAATCGTGCATGTTTGCAGTGGTGGAGAAAGTACTCAAATATTTTACTGAAGTAAAAGTATCAATACTGCAATTTAGAAGTACTCTGTTACAAGTAAAATTCCGGAATTCAAAATGTACTTGAGTAAAAGTACAAAAGTATTGCTATAAAAATGTATTTAAAGTACCAAAAGTAAAAGTACTAAAATGTTTGAAAATAGCAGATGTACAAGCTCACAACGCGCCGCGATGAGATGTGATGAGACGCGTGGTGAGCTTGTAGATCGGCTATTTTCAAATAGCCTAGGTATAAAATAGGGCTAAAGTGGTTAATCTTTTATAATGTTATACTTTATATCTGCAAAGTAACTAGTGACTAAAGTTTTCAAATAATTGTAGTGGAGTAAAAGTACAATATTTGCTTGCAAAGATGTAGTGGAGTAGAAGTAAAAGTACTGGAAATTGGAAATACTCCAGTAAAGATAATGTATAAGTACCTCAAAATTGTACTTGAGTACAGTACTTGAGTAAATGTATTTAGTTACTTTACACCACTGCATGGTTGGTTCTTATATGAAGTGAAAGGTTGGATATTAAAAGTAGCTTCCTGTCAAACGTTTTATTCACTGAAACAGATTCAAATGTGTTTTTGTTTTGTAATTTATTATGAAAGTAATTCATACAGAATGATTTATTTCATTATGTGTGTGTGTGTGTGTGTGTGTGTGTGTGTGTGTGTGTGTGTGTGTGTGTGTGTGTGTGTGTGTGTGTGTGTGTGTGTGTGTGTGTGTGTGTGTGTTGCGCGCGTGCGTGCGTGCGTCATTTGTTTATATTTTGCATTGTTCATATTACATTTTATATAATAACAGTAGATATAAATGTATATATTATATAATAACATAAATATAATGTACTTACTTCCAGGGATCGCTTTGACCTGAAGTACAGAAGAGAGGATGAGGAGGGTGGCTGTAATCTTCATCATCACTGGTCAAAACTGAACTGAATTTAATAGATGGGAATAAACAGATGAGAATAAACAGATCAGAATAAACAGATCAGAATAAACAGATCAGAATAAACAGATCAGAATAAAAAGATCAGAATAAACAGATGTTTACTGAAAGAGAAGTTCTGGAGTCTGAAAGAGAAAGAAGGTGGACACGTTCTCTAGTTCAGAAAAATCAGCCAATCAGATTAAAGATATGATGTTACATCATCTGTATCCAAGAAGACGACAGTGTGGATTATTGCACATAACATGAACAGTATATACTGTAGCTGCTGCTTTTGCACCTTATGTCTCCTCATGTACATGCTGTACCTTATGCACCTTATGTCTATGCACCTTATGTCTCCACATGTACATACTGTACTTTATGCACCTTATGTCTAACCTCATGTACATACTTGTTTGTTTGTTTGTTTGTTTGTTTGTTTGTTTATTATCACTTACAAGAACATTTAAAAATGATACACAAAGATTCGGTAGAAATGTGAAGGAGAATGCCTAAAAACCCTCCAGGGGCTTGAGAAGTGGCATTCTCCGGGAATATTTGTACATTCATAGGATAAAATTAACATCAATGTGGAATATACACATCCATTACAGTTTAAATACTAATAGACATGTCATACAGATGAAGAAACAGAACGGAAAATACCAAAATGGACACCGTTTCAAAAAAAGAAAGAATCAGCAAAAACATATTACAACAATAGAAGTCAAGGGAACCAAAACATAAACCTCTAGGGAAAATGTTATTATATTATATTAGGCAGACCATATGGAAAGTATTTGGTTGTTAAGAGAAGCGATTTTAGAAACTTCTTAAATGTCTCCTCATGTACATACTGTACCTTATGCACCTTATGTCTCCTCATGTACATACTCTACTTTATGCACCTTATGTCTAACCTCATGTACATACTTAACCTAATGCACCTTATGTCTCCTCATATACATACTGTACCTTATGCACCTTATGTCTCCTCATGTACATACTGTACCTTATTCACCTTATGTCTATGCACCTTATGTCTCCTCATGTACATACTGTACCTTATGCACCTCATGTCTCCTCATGTATGACATACAGTATGCACATATCTTTGTTTAATTCATCTTTTATTCTCTCCTTGCCCCTCCCCCGTCTTCTTTTCTTTCTCTTTCTGAAAATAACTAAAACGATGGAGCTGTACTAAAAATAATTTCACCCACGTCTTTACACCTTTAACCTGTGATGTGACAATAAAGATGATTCTGATTCTGTTGAAGAGAAACACAAGAAAGAAAGAAAGAAAGAAAGAGAAAGAGAAAGAGAAAGAGAAACAGAAAGAGAAAGAGAAAGAGAAAGAGAAAGAGAAAGAGAAAGAGAAAGAAATAAAGAAATAAAGAAATAAAGAAATAAAGAAATAAGAAAGAAAGAAAGGGGGACAACTTGAATCAGAAAGTAAAAATATCTGGTCACTTCAGAAGAGAAAACCCAAATAAAATGCTGGAGCACTCCACTGGTCTACTCTGCACATATGTATTATTATGCAGGGTGACAAGGGGGTGTGGTCTCTGAAGACCATATTCACACGGCGGCCATTTTTCTATTAAGTTAATGAAATGCCACCCCGTTTCTTCAATGCAAAATGCAAAAATGGCCACCATGTGAATATGGTCTATTATTTCCAATTCCAAATGAAAATAATACCAGTCAGAGTTCCATAGCTTTTGAAAAAAAAAAAAATCTTGCCCCTCCCCCTACTGAGAGAGGCTAACATCGCTTGTCTGCGTGCGTGCGTGCGTTCAGCGTCACTGGTAAAATGCTGTTCATGTTCAATAAACATCAATCCAAGCCTCATTACATCTCACTGCTGAAACCATCAAATGTCTTTAAAAACACACTGGTCATGTGATCTGTGTGCAGGTGTGTGTGTGTGTGTGTGTGTGTGTGTGTGTGTGTGTGTGTGTGTGTGTGTGTGTGTGTGTGTGTGTGTGTGTGTGTGTGTGTGTGTGGGAGTGTGTGTGTGTGTGTGTGTGTGTGTTTGTGTTTGTGTTTGTGTTTCGTTTGTGTTGCGCATCGTTCATATTTGGTTTTAAAAAATAACAGTAGATATACATGTTTATATTATATAATAACATAAATATAATGTACTTACTTACTGGGATGCTTTGACAAGTACAGAGGAGAGGATGAGGAGGGTGGCTGTAATCTTTATCATCACCGATCAAAACTGAACTGAATTTAATAGATGGGAATAAACAGATGAGAATAAACAGATCAGAATAAACAGATGAGTATAAACAGATCAGAATGCCTATGAATTAAATACCAAGGCCCTCATTGGAAACAAGTCCGCAAGGACTTTTATGAACGGACCTGTTAGACAAAGTATTTTAAATGTAACTGTTTTAATTTTTTTGCCTAATAAAATATTCAATCAATCAATCAATTAACTCTTTGACTGCCCCGGACGGGAATTCCCGTCCGATGGCTCTATGGCTATCATGGCCAATGACGAAAAGAGGAAAATATGAAAAAAAAAATCTGATTTTTTTTTGGTCTTTTTTTTTTTTTTTTTATCTCAAAGGAACTAGGAGATAACGCTATCCAAAAATTGCTGCTCCATTCACTTCAATGTTAAAAAACAAACAGAGGAAAAATTCACCTTTTTCCTGGCACTGGGACGACACAGTCTGAAATAAGTCTGGCAGTGAAAGAGTTAAAGAATAAACAGATGAGAATAAACAGATGTTTACTGAAAGAGAAGTTCTGGAGTCTGAAAGAGAATGAAGGAGGACTCGTTCTTTAGTTCAGAAGAATCAGCCAATCAGATTAAAGATATGATGTTACATCATCTGTTTCTGGAAAGAGGACAGTCTGGATTATTGCACATATCATGAACAGTTAGCTACTGCTGATGCGCCTTATCCCTCTTGTACATGCTGTACCTTATGCACCTTATGTCTAACCTCATGTGCATACTATATGTAAATATCTTTGTTTAATTAATATTTTATTCTCTCCTTGCCCCTCCCCCGTCTTCTTTTCTTTCTCTTTCTGAAAATAACTAAAACAATGGAGCTGCACTAAAAATAATTTCACCCACTTCTTTACACCTTTAACGTGTGATGTGACAATAAAGATGATTCTGATTTTTTTGAAGAGAAACACAAGAAAGAAAGAAAGAAAGAAAGAAAGAAAGAAAGAAAGAAAGAAAGAAAGAAAGAAAGAAAGGGGGACAACTTGAATCAGAAAGTAAAATATCTGGTCACTTCAGAAGAGAAAACCCAAATAAAATGCTGGACTACTCCACTGGTCTACTCTGCACATATGTATTATTATGCAGGGTGACAAGGGGTGTGGTTTCTGAAGACCATATTCAAACAGCGGCCATTTTGCTATTAAGTTAATGAAATGCCACCCTGTTTCTTCAATAAAAAATGCAGAAATGGCCACCATGTGAATATGTTCTATTATTTCTAATTCCATAGTGTAACATAATACCAGTCAGAGTTCCATAGCTTTTGTCTCCCCCCTCCTCCGACAAAATCTTGCCCCCCTGACAGAGGCTAAACTCGCTTGTCTGTGTGTGTGTATGTGTGTGTGTGTGTGTGTGTGTGTGTGTGTGTGTGTGTGTGTGTGTGTTGTGTGTGTGTGTGTGTGTGTTTGTGTGTGTGTGTGTGTGTGTGTGTGTGTGTGTGTGTGTTTGTGCGTGCCTGCGTGCGCGTATATGTGTGTGTGTGTGTGTGTGTGTGTGTGTGTGTGTGTGTGTGTGTGTGCGTGTGCGTGTGTGTGTGATTTGGTTTTATATAATAACAGTAGATATATATTATATAATAACATAAATATAATGTACTTACTTCCTGGGATCGCTTTGACATGAAGTACAGAGGAGAGGATGAGGAGGGTGGCTGTAATCTTTATCACTGATCAAAACTGAACTGAATTTAATAGATGAGAATAAACAGATCAGAATTAACAGATCAGATAAACAGATGAGAATAAACAGATGGGAATAAACAGATGGGAATAAACAGATGAGAATAAACAGATGAGAATAAACAGATGAGAATAAACAGATGAGAATAAACGGATCAGAATAAACAGATGAGAATAAACAGATCAGAATAAACAGATCAGAATAAACAGATGTTTACTGAAAGAAAAGTTCTGGAGTCTGAAAGAGAATGAAGGAGGACTCGTTCTTTAGTTCAGAAGAATCAGCCAATCAGATTAAAGATATGATGTTACATTATCTGTTTCTGGAAAGAGGACACTCTGGATTATTGCACATATCATGAACAGTATAGCTGCTGCGTATGCACCTTATGTCTCCTCATGTACTGTACCTTATGCACCTTATGTCTAACCTCATGGACATACTGTATGTAAATATCTTTGTTTCTTTTATTCTCTCCTTGCCCTCTCCCCCATCTTCTTTTCTTTCTCTTTCTGAAAATAACTAAAATGATGGAGCTGCACTAAAAATAATTTCACCCACTTCTTTACACCTTTAACCTGTGATGTGACAATAAAGAGATTCTGATTCTGTTGAAGAGAAACACAAGAAAGAAAGAAAGAAAGAAAGAAAGAAAGGGGGACAACTTGATTCAGAAAGTAAAATATCTGGTCACTTCAGAAGAGAAAACCCAAATAAAATGCTGGAGCACTCCACTGGTCTACTCTGCACATATGTATTATTATGCAGGGTGACAAGGGGTTGTGGTCTCTGAAGACCATATTCACACAGCGGCCATTTTGCTATTAAGTTAATGAAATGCCACCCCGTTTCTTCAATGCAAAATGCAAAAATGGCCGCCATTTGAATATGTTCTATTATTTCCAATTCCATAGTGTAAAATAATACCAGTCAGAGTTCCATAGCTTTTGTCTCCCCCCCTCCCCTCCTCCGACAACATCTTATCCCCCCCCCCCTACTGACAGAGGCTAAAATCGCACACGCGTGTGCGGTTGATGCTTCTCACTGACTGGAAACTCCCTAAACTTTCACTTCCTGATTCACTTAACAGCCAATCAGGATTATTATTTCATTAAACATCAGCAGTTACTAGAGAGTCACACTGACTGTACATTTATTTATTCATTTATGTATTATTTTATTTGACTCGCTTTGACAATGTAAACATATCATGACAATAAGGACACTTTGAATCAAATATATTCCATTTCACAGTTAAATGAGCACCAACAAGGGTTAAATAAAGCTTAGTTTAGGACTAATCAAGGACTTGTTGATCTAGGATTTATTGTCATTCGAGTTGTGTTGCACCACTTCATTTGAAGCATTGCTTAACACATCTGTGATAACATCCTTAACCTGTGATTAGAACTTAAACGTTGTTTTTTGTCCTCCATCTTGGATTTGTCATGTAAATAAACAGCAATAACAGGTAAGACCCTGAGTAGCAGTTCTCCACCTCCACCTCTGTCCTAGTAGTAGGAATTTTGTCTCTGTCAAAATGGCCGCTAGTCCAACTTATATTTGGAACCAAACACTGTAGAAAAAACATTGAACATATTATTTCCGACTAAATTGGGGGATGCCCTTTCATTTGGTGATACTATTGAGATTCATGAACATGTGTTTAGATCAAGGTCAATGAACAAATTCACCCACAAATGAGCAATCAGTTGAAATTTGCAATTGAACGCTTGGGTGGGTGGTGTCCCTGTTGTGAATTGACTTTAATTTGAGCTTGTCAGTGTGTTTGTCCTTGTGACAGATGTGGTGTCAGTTGTGTGTTGTTTGTGATGGGTCAGACAACTGGGAAGGTCAGCCTGGAGCTGTTTGTTTGGACTGTAGAGAAACAGATCAACACCACCAGACTGATAAACAAACTGCTTTCCAGTGGTGGAAAAAGTACTCCACTTGTTTTACTTAAGTAAAAGTATCAATACTGCAATACCGGAATTCAAAACTGAGTTGAGTAAAAGTACAAAAGTATAGGTATCAAAATATACTTAAAGTACCAAAAGTAAATGTACAACTGTTTGGGAAAATAGCAGATTTACAAGCTCACAACGTTATAAAATAGCCTAGGTATAAAATAGGGCTAAAGTGGTTAATGTGTGTTTTATAATATAATAATGTATATCTGCAAAGTAACTAGTAACTAAAGTAAAAGTACAATATTTGCCTCTGAGATGTACTGGAGTAGAAATAATATTAATTCAATCAATCAATCAATCAATCAATCAATCAATCAATCAATCAATCAATCAATCAATCAATCAATCAATCAATCAATCAGAATAAACAGCTCAGAATCTACAGATCAGAATAAACAGAATAAACAGATCAGAATAAACAGATGTTTACCTCAAGAGAAGTTCTGGAGTCTGAAAGAGAATGAAGGAGGACTCGTTCTTTAGTTTTGAAAAATCAGCCAATCAGATTAAAGATATAATGTTACATCATTTGTTTCCGGCAAGACGATGGTGGGGAATTTTGAAGTAAAACAGTTAGAATGAAAGACAGAAAGACAGAAAAAACATTTGTTTATAGATGTTAAATGTTCTAAATCATTAAAAGCTTTCAGATGATACATAATGGGAGGTTAAAGGTTAAAGTTCATCACTTCATATTGAAGTGATTCCATATTTTAAATATTAATAAAATAAATAATGTAATTAGCTGGTGTATGTGTCTATGTACATTTACACATGATGTGATGTGTCCTCATTTAACTCTGTGGTTCTCAACCTGTGTGGTTCTCAACCTGTGTGGGGACCCCCAGGGGGATTTTGGGGGGGTCCCAGTGAAGTGACAATTTAAGCCTTAATGTGAGGAACACACACTGGTCCTCTTCATCAGGTCACATTGATTTGATCCATTCAATACTTTATTAGTCAGAAGAAATGTAATCAGCATGTGGTTCAGGAATAAGACATTTAGGCTAAAAGGATAAGACAAAAAACATCCTGGGGACTTGTTGTTTCCATTGTGGTCCTATGTATTCTTTACACCTTTAACATGTGATGTGACAATAAAGATGATTCTGATTCTGTTGAAGAGAAACACAAGAAAGAAAGAAAGAAAGAAAGAAAGAAAGAAAGAAAGAAAGAAAGAAAGAAAGAAAGAAAGAAAGAAAGAAAGAAAGAAAGGGGGACAACTTGAATCAGAAAGTAAAATATCTGGTCACTTCAGAAGAGAAAACCCAAATAAAATGCTGGAGCACTCCACTGGTCTACTCTCCATATATGTATTATTATGCAGGGTGACAAGGGGGTGTGGTCTCTGAAGACCATATTCAAACGGTGGCCATTTTGCTATTAAGTTAATGAAATGCCACCCCGTTTCTTCAATGCAAAAATGGCCACCATGTGAATATGTTCTATTATTTCTAATTCCATAGTGTAACATAATACCAGTCAGAGTTCCATGGCTTTTGTCTCCCCCCTCCTCCGACAAAATCTTGCCCCCCCTGACAGAGGCTAAAATCGCTTGTCTGTGTTTGTGTGTGTGTATGTGTGTGTGTGTGTGTGTGTGTGTGTGTGTGTGTGTGTGTGTGTGTGTGTGTGTGTGTGTGTGTGTGTGTGTGTGTGTGCGTGCCTGCGTGCGCGCGCGAGTGAGCGTGCGTGCGTATATGTGTGTGTGTGTGTGTGTGTGTGTGTGTGTGTGTGTGTGTGTGTGTGTGTGTGTGTGTGTGTGTGCAAAGATAAGCATCAATCCAAGCCTCATTACATCTCACTGCTGAAACCATCAAATGTCTTTCAAAACACACTGGTCATGTGATCAAAGTGTGAGTCTGAGTGTGTGTGTGTGTGTGTGTGTGTGTGTGTGTGTGTGTGTGTGTGTGTGTGTGTGTGTGTGTGTGTGTGTGTGTGTGTGTGTGTGTGTGTGTGTGTGTGTGTGTGTGTGTGCAAAGATGCTAATTTTCATCCGCAGTCCTCACCCAAAACATAAAATCAGAAACACAATAACATCAGAAAACAGACAAACGGTGAAATACAATTACATAACATCACATATCTTTGTTTAATTCATCTTTTATTCTCTCCTTGCCCCTCCCCCGTCTTCTTTTCTTTCTGAAAATAACCAAAACGATGGAGCTGCACTAAAACATATTTTCTTTACACCTTTAACCTGTGACATCTGACAATAAAGATGATTCTGATTCTGTTGAAGAGAAAGAAAGAAAGAAAGAAAGAAAGAAAGAAAGAAAGAAAGAAAGAAAGAAAGAAAGGGGGACAACTTGAATCAGAAATAAAAATATCTGGTCACTTCAGAAGAGAATAACCAAATAAAATTCTGGAGCACTCCACTGGTCTACTCTGCACATATGTATTATTATGCAGGGTGACAAGGGGGTGTGGTCTCCGAAGACCATGTTCACACCGTAAATAGCCACCATGTGAATATGTTCTATTATTTCCAATTCCATAGTGTAAAATAATACCTTTCAGAGTTCCATAGCTTATTTTGTCTCTACCCCCCCCCCCCTCCTCCGACAAAAAATCTTGCCCCCCCCCCCACTGACAGAGGCTAAAATTGTGTGTGTGTGTGTGTGTGTGTGTGTGTGTGTGTGTGCGTGCGTGCGTGCGTGCGTGCGTGCGTGCGTGCGTGCGTGCGTGCGTGCGTGCGTGCGTGCGTGCGTGCGTGCGTGCGTGCGTGCGTGTGTGTGTGTGTGTGTGTGTTGTGTGTGTGTGTGTGTGTGTGTGTGTGTGTGTGGTTGTTTGAAGCTTCTCACTGGAAACTCCCCAAACTTGTATTTCACTTCCTGATTCACTCAACAGCCAATCAGGATTATTATTTTATTAAACATCAGCAGTTACTAGAGAGAGAGACATGTTGACGTGAACAACCTGACAGACTGACTGTACATTTACTTTCAGATGATACATAATGGGAGGTTAAAGGTTAGAGTTCATCACTTCATATTGAAGTGATTCCATATTTTAAATATTAATAAAATAAATAATGTAATTAGCTGGTGTATGTGTCTATGTACATTTACACATGATGTGATGTGTCCTCATTTAACTCTGTGGTTCTCAACCTGTGTGGGGACCCCCAGGGGGATTTTGGGGGGGTCCCAGTGAAGTGACAATTTAAGCCTTAATGTGAGGAACACACACTGGTCCTCTTCATCAGGTCACATTGATTTGATCCATTCAATACTTTATTAGTCAGAAGAAATGTAATCAGCATGTGGTTCAGGACTAAGACATTTAGGCTAAAAGGATAAGACAAAAAACATCCTGGGGACTTGTTGTTTCCATTGTGGTCCTATGTATTCTTTACACCTTTAACATGTGATGTGACAATAAAGATGATTCTGATTCTGTTGAAGAGAAACACAAGAAAGAAAGAAAGAAAGAAAGAAAGAAAGAAAGAAAGAAAGAAAGAAAGAAAGAAAGAAAGGGGGACAACTTGAATCAGAAAGTAAAATATCTGGTCACTTCAGAAGAGAAAACCCAAATAAAATGCTGGAGCACTCCACTGGTCTACTCTCCATATATGTATTATTATGCAGGGTGACAAGGGGGTGTGGTCTCTGAAGACCATATTCAAACGGCGGCCATTTTGCTATTAAGTTAATGAAATGCCACCCCGTTTCTTCAATGCAAAAATGGCCACCATGTGAATATGTTCTATTATTTCTAATTCCATAGTGTAACATAATACCAGTCAGAGTTCCATGGCTTTTGTCTCCCCCCTCCTCCGACAAAATCTTGCCCCCCCTGACAGAGGCTAAAATCGCTTGTCTGTGTTTGTGTGTGTGTGTGTGTGTGTGTGTGTGTGTGTGTGTGTGTGTGTGTGTGTGTGTGCGTGTGTGTGTGTGTGTGTGTGTGTGTGTGTGTGTGTGTGTGTGTGTGTGTGCGCGTGCCTGCGCGCTGCGCGCGAGTGAGCGTGCGTGCGTATATGTGTGTGTGTGTGTGTGTGTGTGTGTGTGTGTGTGTGTGTGTGTGTGTGTGCAAAGATAAGCATCAATCCAAGCCTCATTACATCTCACTGCTGAAACCATCAAATGTCTTTCAAAACACACTGGTCATGTGATCAAAGTGTGAGTCTGAGTGTGTGTGTGTGTGTGTGTGTGTGTGTGTGTGTGTGTGTGTGTGTGTGTGTGTGTGTGTGTGTGTGTGTGTGTGTGTGTGTGTGTGTGTGTGTGTGTGCAAAGATGCTAATTTTCATCCGCAGTCCTCACCCAAAACATAAAATCAGAAACACAATAACATCAGAAAACAGACAAACGGTGAAATACAATTACATAACATCACATATCTTTGTTTAATTCATCTTTTATTCTCTCCTTGCCCATCCCCCGTCTTCTTTTCTTTCTGAAAATAACCAAAACGATGGAGCTGCACTAAAACATATTTTCTTTACACCTTTAACCTGTGACATCTGACAATAAAGATGATTCTGATTCTGTTGAAGAGAAAGAAAGAAAGAAAGAAAGAAAGAAAGAAAGAAAGAAAGAAAGAAAGAAAGAAAGAAAGAAAGGGGGACAACTTGAATCAGAAATAAAAATATCTGGTCACTTCAGAAGAGAATAACCAAATAAAATTCTGGAGCACTCCACTGGTCTACTCTGCACATATGTATTATTATGCAGGGTGACAAGGGGGTGTGGTCTCCGAAGACCATGTTCACACCGTAAATAGCCACCATGTGAATATGTTCTATTATTTCCAATTCCATAGTGTAAAATAATACCTTTCAGAGTTCCATAGCTTATTTTGTCTCTACCCCCCCCCCCCCCTCCTCCGACAAAAAATCTTGCCCCCCCCCCCACTGACAGAGGCTAAAATTGTGTGTGTGTGTGTGTGTGTGTGTGTGTGTGTGTGTGTGTGTGTGTGTGTGTGTGCGTGCGTGCGTGCGTGCGTGCGTGCGTGCGTGCGTGCGTGCGTGCGTGCGTGCGTGCGTGTGTGTGTGTGTGGTTGTTTGAAGCTTCTCACTGGAAACTCCCCAAACTTGTATTTCACTTCCTGATTCACTCAACAGCCAATCAGGATTATTATTTTATTAAACATCAGCAGTTACTAGAGAGAGAGACATGTTGACGTGAACAACCTGACAGACTGACTGTACATTTATTTATTTATTGTTTTATTTGACTCGCGTTGACAATGTAAACATATCATGACAATAAGGACACTTTGAATCTAATCTATTCCATTTCACATTGAAATGAACACCAACAAGGGTTAAATAAAGCTTAGTTTAGGACTAATCAAGGACTTGATGATCTAGGATTTATTTTGATTAGAGTTGTGTTGCACCACTTCATTTTAAGCATTGCTTAACAAATCTGTGATAACATCCTGATACAATTTTGAGGTATTTTTTACTTTACTGGAGTATTTCCAATTTCTGCACTTTTACTTCTACTCCACTAGGCCTAACACCTCAGAAGGCAAATATTATACTTTTACTCCACTGCAATTATTTGAAAACTTTAGTTACTAGTTACTTTGTAGATTTGGATTATTACTCCAAAACATACATTACCCACTTCAGCCCTATATACATTTAGGTCATTTGAAAATAGCAGATCTACAAGCTCACAATGTGTTGCGATGCGACACATCGTGATCTTGTTGATGTGCTATTTTCAAAAGATTTTTTAAAACATGTACTACATTTGAAAACTTGTGAAATGGGACATTCTGCATTATGAGTATTACTTTTGGTACTTTAAGTATATTTTCATGCCAATACTTTTTTACTTTTACTCAAGTACTGGACTTTTACTTGTACAAGAGTATTTCTCCATTACTTAAGTAAACAAATTGAGTACTTTACCACCACTAATACAGTCCCCCCCCCCCCCCCCCCCCCCCCCCACACCACACACACACACACACACACGCACACGCACACACACACACACACACACACACACACACACACACACAGACTGGTATGTGTTTTTTTTTTCAGCATACTTACTTCTGCTTACAGGAATATTTCACTTTCAAACATGTTTGGGGTCATTTTATCGTCTACTAAGGCTTTTGTGAGCAACCCAGACAGTTTTTAAGTTGCTTCATTCAGTATTTATATATTTGATATTAATTCTAACAGACAAACCCTCTTCCTATAGGCTACAAGCCCTTTGTAACTTTAAATTCCATTTTAACCGTATTTAGACTCATTGAAAACATATGTCATTGGTTCTGGTGACTGATATTGTCCATCTAATAACTGAGGGGGCCGTGTTTTTTCAATTACTTTTTTCATTCATTTTTGGAGAAAAAAAAAAAAAAAAAACTGTCTTCACTATGATTCACTAAAACAAAGAAACAGTCAGTCCGGCATTGTTTTATTCAACTTTTGTCTTTCAAAACACAACTAATGCATTTATAAACAGTCTTCATCTAATCCTTATTAAAGTGAAAATACAAAGGAACAAACATATTTACATTGAACAGAACAGCAGTCTGTCTGTGTGTGTGTGGGGGGGGGGGGGGGCAAGCTGGACATCAGTTAAACCATTTAACTTCATAGTGTATGCTGTTACCCTGAACATTAACCACTTAAACCCTCTATTCTTAGTTAAAAACGAGTTACTGTACAATTGAACTTTTTTCCAGCCTCCCACCAGAATAGGGATGCTGGGGTTCAAGGGGTCAAACCACTTAAACCCCAGCATCCATATTGTGGGAAAAGCTTTCGCTGAAAAATAGCAGATCGACAAGCTCACAGAGCTTGTCGATCTGCTATTTTTCAGCTAAAGCTTTCCCCACAGTAACAGAAAACGGAAAATACACTAGTACAGAGCCCTGAGGGACTCCGCTCAACCATACAGGGTTCAAGTGGTTAACAATCTCATACAAAACACACAGGCTGATATATATCATGACTAAGTATGTTCTGTACCTATAGTACAAAATTAAATATCAGGAATAAAATAGTAAATATTGGCATGATGATGAGAAAAGAAAGGGGGGAAAAAACAACAAAACACAGATTTATAAATAAAACAAATAGAGGGGGACAAATCTATATAATCTATATATTTATGACAAAACAAACTTAACATACAGAGAACATTGTTCGGCACAGGCTAGTGTGTGTGTGTGTGTGTGTGTGTGTGTGTGTGTGTGTGTGTGTGTGTGTGTGTGTGTGTGTGTGTGTGTGTGTGTGTGTGTGTGTGTGTGTGTGTGTGTGTGTGTGGAATCATCTGCAGCCTTCACCATTCACTTCTAGATATCGACCACAAGGTGGCAGTGCCAGCGTACGTTTCTGTAGTGGAGTAGGCTAGACATTGAGGAAAATAGGATACAGCTAGAGATGGTTAAACCAGTGGTTCTCAAAGTGGGGAACAGGGTCCCCCAGGGGTCCTTGAAGAGGGTTCCACGGGGTCCCCAGAAAAACAAAAATTTGGAATAATTTGACATCTCTTATACAAAATATTTGCCAATGGGGGTCCGCCCCCAAATACGTTATCAACGTGGGGGTCCTTGACATGAAAAGGTTTGAGAACCAGTGGGTTAAGTCCCTCAACAGATGGCTGAAGCCTGAGTGCCTGAACCTCTCGCTGTGCCATCACGACATGAAGCTATTTTAACACTGATTATCACTAACACACAGTGGTGGACAAAGTACTCAATCGCAGTACTTGAGTCAAAGTATAGATACTCCTGGTGAAATATTACTAGAGTTTTTTTTTTACTTGAGTTAAGTATTCAAAAGTAAAAATTACAAAGTACATATTGTTTTTTAATATCAATGCGTTGCTAGATTGAAATTTAGAAGGAAAGAAAATCTGAAAATTGTGAAAATAGCCGATCTACATGCTCACAAAGTGCCACATTACTACACAGTGTGAGCTTGTAGATCAATTCTGTTCACTATTTTTTTAATAGGGCATGAATGGTTCATTCATAATGTACTTTTGTAAGTTTGGGTCCCAGGGGTCCCTTCCTAGCAATGTAGTGGAGTCAAAAGTACAATATTTGTCGTAGTGTAGGCTAATGTAGTGGGGAGGAAAAAACTAAGTAGTGAAGTACAGATAGTACTCAATACTCAAAACAAAGATGTACTCAAGTACAGTACTCAATCAAGTACGTGTACTTAGCCATTGTCCACCACTGATTATCACCAACACACTATCATCACGCCTCCGTTTTAAGCACAAGGCCAAGAGTCCCATTGATAAAGAACAAGGGGTCTGTTTCCTGATGAGGCTTTACACATACATACACCAAAAAAACATGACATCATGTTCAAAATGCAGCCAGTGCATTTTACACAGCACAAAATATAACTTCTGCAGAGAAATACAAAGGGTGGCTGACCACCACACACGGACCAAAGACATTTTCGCCATACATAAACGAGGAGAAATGCATAATAAGAGAAACTACAAAAAAGGCTAGCTTTTATAATGGAACAACAGTGTTGCAGGTTAAGGTTTTGACATTGAGAGGAGTTTCTCGGTTCTGAGAATGCTGGCATTTTGAGACAAAGAGAATCTTTTTTGTTTGTTTGTTTGTTTTTGTTCTACCCGTTCGGAATGAGTTAGCTGACCCGCAGCTAACTTTTAGCTTCAGTGGATAATACATGTTGAAGATGGCCGAGGAACCACTGGACTCCCCAGCCATACACTAAACGTCTACTGTAATGCTTAATTTGTATGCCGTCGTGTGACGGTATCCTGCGGCAAAAACGGCAGATCTACAAGCTCATAACGCGCCGCGTCTGCTTTTTTTCCGGCATTTGCACACCAATGTGAGATGACATATAAATCAGACCCACAGCTTTGGAGAAGAAAAATACCTCCCTTGGCTATTACGGTGATGGTCATATAGCACTGTTTTCAAGACTTAATACAAATTCATACAAAGAGATGAAAAAACAGCTGTCCCAAAATATACAGCACAAAAGAGTTAAGTAAAAACTCAGTACGCCTCTATAGAAATCTTGACGCCGGAGGAATGAAAAAAACAGAAAAGAAAAAAACAGTCCTCTTCAGCCGGAGTGGAGATTGTCGCTTCCCTTTCAAAACGGGGATACTTCATTTTGGACAAAGACAACAATGACTGGGCACTGGGCGCTTTGCTTGTCTAGAGGATTCAGCTTCACTGTGCTTTCTTCACGTCACTACGTTACACCCTGCTTAGCAGAGTGGACCTGTGGACAGAAGAGGCGGCTATTAGAAACAGAAAGAAGTACTCTGATTTGTACTTTGTAAAACTGGGAAAGCATGTGTGTCGTTTAAAATTTCGCGTTGGCTATTCAAAAATAGCAGATAAAGCATTTTGGGAAAATCTTTAAAGTGTGAGAACTATTGATTTAGAAGGCCTTTCTAGAATTATCATTATTATTGTAGTTTTACATAAACTAATAGAAGTCAAATAAAACTTTCAGTATGTGTGGTCAGCAAGCATGTATTATGTAAGACGAGACTGTGACGGTGAATGGGTCTACACACCTCAGGGACTTCCACCTGTCCTTCTCCATGTTGTTTTCAGGTCCTTCACTCTCATACGATGCCAGGCTCAGCGCTGTGGGGAGGAACACAAGACACAACGCTTAGTTTTTTAACCAGGCCGACTTTCGAGAGTCAAAGGAGCACTTCACCTATGTTCCTCACTAATGCTTGTTGCTAGGACGACACAATTTCTGTCATCTCACTGGTGGGATATGGACAATTCAGACCCAGTGCCTATACATCATCGAAGGGGATTCCAATAGAAACTACAGCCTTTCTCTTCCTGGAAAGTTAGCATAGAAGCCTTTATTCTAGCAGCAATAAAACATAAACATTTTTTAATCTTCTTTGAAATGTCCAAACCTGCCTACCAATGATGTCACTGGTAGACATATTTATCGGAACTGCTCACAGCCCCCCGCACACGACACCGGCACGCAACTAAGAATAAGTTAAGCATATAGCCTGTGTTGGAAAAAGTACTCAAATGTTTTACTTAAGTAAAAGTATAGGTACTGCAATATAGAAATACTCTGTTACAAGTAAAAGTCCGGATTTCAAAGTCTACTTGAGTAAAAGTACAAACGTATTGGTATCAAAATCGCGACGCATTGTGAGCTTGTAGATCGGCTATTTTCAAATGGCCGAAATGAATATAGGGCTGAAGTGGTTAATGTATGTTTTGTAATAATAATCAAAATCCACAAAGTAACTAGTAACTAAAGTTTTCAAATAATTGTAGTGGAGTAAAAGTACAATATTTGCCTCTGAGATGTAGTGGAGATGAAGTACTGAAAATTGGAAATACTCCAGTAAAAGATTCCTCAAAATTTTACAAAGTACAGTACTTGAGTAAATGTACTTAGTTACTTTACACCACTGAGCATAGCAGTAACACAATGGAATGGCTGAGTGATGACATCACCATAATGCAGCAGTGGACAGAGTAAAGTGCAGACCCAGACAGACAGGGTGTGTGCTGTTATTTCTTTAATCTGTGTGTAGCCAGGCCAGGCTAATCTGAATGTGATCCTATCTCTCTATCTATGTCTGAGGAACAGCAGGGTGGTGGAGGCATATCTCCTGGTGCTTATAGCATCAAGAAGATTACACACACACCGACCCCAGTCTAGCCCCTCCATACGTTGAGTGACAAGGCCCGGCGGCCAATGGCGGTGCTTTGACAAGGATAAAAAGGGAGGGTCGGTGTGAGATTACATGCTCCTATATGTGCTACTGGTGCCCAAGTATAGGGAGAGGAAAGGGACGGAGTGTGTGATTTTACTTTTAACTTAAACCCTAGA
The DNA here is from genome assembly GCF_963280865.1 of Gymnoscopelus braueri. Taxonomy (NCBI): domain Eukaryota; kingdom Metazoa; phylum Chordata; class Actinopteri; order Myctophiformes; family Myctophidae; genus Gymnoscopelus; species Gymnoscopelus braueri. Next base: position 50,065,655 of record NC_137608.1, on the reverse strand, counting down.
ATCCCTATTCTGGGTAGATTGGCAAAAATTGCCAATCTACAAGCTCACAACGCGTCGCGTTGGGACACGTTATTGGGCTTACAGATCGGCTATTTTCGGTTGTAGAGGGAAAAAAGAGCGTACCAAGTACAAAGCCGATACCGATGAACTTAGTATTAGTGTACTAAGTATCGAGAGTTTAAGTGTTTGAGCTCAGTTTATACTCCATTGAGGAAATAACAGATCTGCAAGCTACAGTAACAATGCGTCGCATAGCAACAAGTTGTGTAGATCAGCTATTTTCACTACTTCTTTTTTTTTAAAATCCCTCTAATTTATGGAATTGCTTACATTTTTTATTATTTATGTTTTACATTTGTTTTTAATTTATGAAAAAAATATAACAATTTTGGGGGGGAATTTTAGAAATATTTTGAAATAATAATAATTCAAAACTAAATGTAGGAAACAAGAAATAAAGGGATATATACTCGCGCTAACCCATAAAAACGGGTCCACATGCCACAAATGGGCCCCGAGCCACAGAATGGGAAACACTGCGTTGGGCGCTTACGTACCGTCCTCGCTGAACACAGGAGCGGTCAGCAGGTACTGCAGGATCCGGCGGTCCTTCTCAAAGGGACATTCCACTTTCTTCCAGGTCATGAACTCACTCACTTGCTTGGCCAGCTCCCAGAATTTCTGAAACACGATCAGAGAGAAGATAACATTCAGTCAGTGCCAGGAAACATCCAGCTCTCAATGGAGATACAAGCTCACAATGAGCTTGGGGGCTTGTGAGCTTGTAGGTGGTCGGCTATTTCCAGCGAAGATATTTAGCGTGGAGAGTGAAGACTGAAAAGTCACTAGTACAGAGCCCTGGGGGACTCTACTGAACAAAGTATGGGGTTTAAGTGGTTAAGAAATGTGTATAGAAAGACCCCCCCCCCCCACCCCCCAAACGGAAATCACAAATTAAAGGGAATGTCCCGATGAACAGAAATATTTGGAAAATGACAAATTACCCCACAGAGTATTGGTTTTGCCCGAGGCCAAGGAAAGGATTGATATATATATATTACAAATGATATCTATTCAAGTGCAATTACGTCATATCTTCTGTTTATCCTTCCCTCACATTTATGTTTCACAAAATACTTCAAGCCTTAAAGGGATACTTCACTTTCGGCGGGGGGAAACATTTAAAAAATATATTAAAAATAAATGAAAAAAGTAATGGAAAATTCATTGCTGTTGTTGTTGTTTGTAGTCTTTGTCAATTTATTTCATACATAAGCCCAGTATTTTTGGGTGGATATGAAATCTATCTTCCATTTTATTAGCTGTGCTTTATATAATAATTCAAGCTAAACAATTGTTTAAAACTATAATGGCCTTGCAACCGTGTCCCATGCCAAAAATATCGGATTCAACAAGCTCAACACATCGTGATGTTTGCTTGTTTGCAGCTCTGCTATTTCCGGCGCGGGACACCTTCGTGCGACGAAGCATAAATTAGGCATTAGCCTTACAACGACTCTAAAGAGAAAGCTTATTTTTTTAATCAATATGTTAATTATTTTCTAAGATGTGTGACTACTGTATGCCTTCATTCTGCCAAAAAGACACGTTAGATTTGTTCCTATCTTTGTATATATACACAAGTTCAGCACCAGTTCATCACTCTTGTGGCTGAAAAAACAAACAAAACATTTGTCTTTTGTATTATGCTATTATGTTAGCCTTCATTACATACTATGTACGGCTCGTCTACTGTTCTTACCCATTGTCTGTCAAGGATAATGCTAATGTTGCTTTTACATTAGCGTGTGGTTCAAGAGAGCTGCAGCATGACATCTAGCATCCCACAGCACTGAATGTCCTGCACTTTGACTTCATCTTTCTCTCTCTCTCTGAGCCGTTTCACACTCGGGTCCCGGGTGCGCACTCCAGACCACATGGCAGATGTTGTGGTAGTGTGAACGTAGCGAACCGTTCCCCGTAACGCATCACCGTACCGTACTCGAAACCACCTGGGGAGGTAGTCTCGGGTCCGATTGCTGCGGAGTCGGGAACGGAACGCGGCAGTGTGAATCCATCCGTACCAAGAGAAGGAAGTGGACAGACTGGACTGCTAATCATATATCATTTATATATTTGTTATAATGACGCATTATTTTAGCTGGGTTATACCTTCTCATTGTTCTACTTGAATGTTGACAAGAAATAATAATCCCGCTAGTGTTTGAGTAGCGCGAGCCGTGAAAAATAATAAACAAAAAACACATGTGTGGCGAACGTATTTATAAGGATAAATACACCAAGGGTTAGTCCGTGACGTCATACCAAGGATGCGTCCGTGACGCCAATATCATATTAACAGACGACGTTACATTTCGAGGTTTCAAAGACCATGCAGTGCACACACTGCTTTGGTTGTGTATTGTTGATCTGTTGTTATTATAACTCAAGACAACGTCAGGAACACAGTCAAACTTTATTATTCACTCTAGAGTGACTTTTCTTCTGTGAATGACATTCTCTCTTCCAAAGCCCCATAGTCAACAGCGCCCCCATGAGGCACATATTTACCATTACTGCTAAATTAAATGGTCGAGTACGAAAGGATTTTGGCCAGTGTGAATGCTGACCAGCTGGGAGAAGCCAAGCGTACTCGGGAACGCTTCGAGAGGGACAGCGAGTGCATTTTCCGGCAGCGGCTGCTGCCGGTGGCGGCGGCGGCGGCGCCGGCTGGAGCTGCCGGTGGCGTCAGCTTTGGGAGTGTGCTGCGTTTGTGTAACGCAGTCCCCACTAATATTATTTACGATTCTGTGCCTATCGGTACATAACTCGGACGCCGCTTAGTCGAATAGCAGACCATCGGCCGGTCGTCGCGGGCACTCGCGCCTGGAGGCGCTCGGGCGCGACTCCTTGGCCTCAAGGTCTGCTGATTCGGCGCGGCTCCGTCATGGTCCAAAACTATACTTTATCGGCGGAAAAAGAAGTTGACTGCCGCTCCTCCACCGGCAGTTCCGCGACTGCCGCTCCTCCACCGGCAGTTTCCGCGACTGCCGCTCCTCCACCGGCAGTTTCCGCGGCAGTTCCGCTGCTCCGCCGGCAGCTGACGCTCCACCGCCGGCAGTCACTGCCGGGAGCTGCCGCTCCTCCACCGGAAGTTCCGCGGACGTTCCGCGGCTGTTGCCGCTGCCGGAGAATGCACTCGCTCCTTCTGCGCTTCGATTCAAACGGATCCAGTCTGAAACCGCCCTCTCTCTCTCTCTCTCTCTCTCTCTCTCTCTTTCTCTCTCTCACCACTGACTGAACGGCGTGCCTATCAAGGGACATGGGAATGGGAAGTCTGGGATATAACAGTATATTTTTGGTGCTATCATTTTGTGAAAATGAACTACAATGCTATCATCGGTATGATGCCTGTATTTGGTGCCTTTTTTTTTTTTTTAAATAAAATAAAATAAAAAAACAAATGTGTTTTTTACCTGCAGGTTTTACCCATTGCCATTGCTGTTGTTGGTTGTTGTTTTTCTTTATAATGTTTTGGTTTATTTAGATAAGAGAGTGTATATGTCACAGGGAAATTGGCATTCCAGGGAAATTAAAAGAGGAGCGCTTGCTTTTAGGCGCGGGGCTTCGGCGCGAGGCGGAGCTTTTCGAGACAGGTTTTTTTTACGCGAGGCTCGCGAGGAGGCGCCGTCTCGTATCAAAGCCCCGCTTCGCGCCTCCTCCTCCTCCTCCTCGCGCCGCCTCGTATCAAAGCCCCGCCTCGCACCTCCTCCTGTCTGTCTGATATCTCTAGTCTCTCTCTCTCTCCGAGGAGGAGGAGGAGGAGGAGTGTGTCTCTCTTCATCACCTCTCCTGTTGCTGTTGCTCTGTGGAGCTCAGGCAAGTATTCCTGCAACTATCAATTATTTGTGATAACTTTTTCAATTAATTGAATAATCATGTTATTTATATACATATTATATGGCCCTACACAGGCAAGAAACATCTTTTATGGAACCACCATGACCTTTGACCCAAAGGATACGAACGCAGATGGATCTGTGTTGGTAAGTACAGTCTTTTACAGCACCCTCTTTTCTTTTTTTTTCTTTTTCAGACCAAGATAACTCGGTTCCATTTGAGCATATTCAATCTAACAGAGACGGTATACCCAGTGATAAAAATGGACTGTTAAAAGAAAATTACATAAAAGGGAACTGTTTTTTTAAGTACGCCTGCTCTGTGTGTCCATTAAAGTTCGGCTTCCTCCTATTAATTGTCATTACTTTGCTTGAAGTCGTCACAAGTATGTGTAAAATATACTTCTGATTTCCATTACATAGGTCATCAGGAAACCACACCAGGCAAGAAAAATCGATCGGGTACAATGGTAGATCAATTCCCCAAATTGTGTCTATTCCTTTGACCCCAAAATGAAATGATGTTTGGACAGTCCAAAAATATATGTGAATGATCACCAATCATTCCACAGTCCTTCCAACAATTCATTGCTGCAGGACTATTAACACATTTAGAAACCACATGATAATTACAAAGGCTTTTTAAAGATGTGGCAACCACTCACTTCCAGGTTGAGTACTCTGTGGTCAATGTGAAGAGGGGTGTTGGCGGACCCTGTACCGGTATTATGTTTTCTTTATTTTTTGTGTTTTAATTTGGTTTTGTTTTAGTTTTTGTTTGTGTTGCGGTATTTGTTGACGGTGTTCTGAATGTTAAATGTAACAAAAATGAGGTTCTGTCTGAGCAGAAGTGATTCTGATACATTATGTACTGTGACTTGAACCTAATAAATTGCATATAAAAACACACATTTAGAAACCAACATCACTATTTCACTCTTCTGTATATTATTATATTTTGTGATAAACTCTCCCTCTCATACAAATTAGGGTTGCAGCACAATTTACGGTACACTAATTTAACATAATAAGCCGTTATTACAAATAATGTGTTTCTTATTAGCAATAATGTTTTTTATTAGAAAGAAAAAAACGTTGTTATACCCTTATTTTCCACTATTATCCCTTAATTATTTTGTAATTAGAAATTGAATGAAACGTAACAAAAGGCGTTATTAGAAATGGTGTTCTCTGCTATTAGACAGAAACAAACACAGTTATACTCTAATTATGGAACATCATTCCTAGAGGCTAACAAAGCCTAATAAGACCTAACAAAGCCTAATAATAAATACATGTTCTTTATAATGCCTAATGTTATGTTATTTCCACTTACTTGACCGTCACATTACAACCCCGCAACTACTAACTACATGATGTGATGTTAGGCTACTATTAGTCTACTGTAAGGGTTTCGTTAGAACAAATGTGTTCTTTATTAGGCCTTTATTTAATGTTATTTCCACTTACTTCAAGTTACTTTACATATAATTACAACAGAACTGTACCGTAAATTGTACATCAGCCATTCCGGGCTAACTTCATGACACATTATACAGAACACATTATGCAGTGGTTCCCCATGTTGTCTGGATCAGGGTCCAGGACCTAGGGGTGGCAGTGGCTCAAGGGGTAGAGTGGCCGCTAGAGCGGCCGGATGCGAACCTCAAGGTTCCCAGTTCAGTCCCGGGCTCCCCCAGAGTTAGTGTCAAAGTGTCCTTGAGCAAGACACTGAACCCCTAATTGCTCCAGATGAGCAAGTTGGTGCCTTGCATGGTTTCCTCCTCCATCGGTGTGTGAATGTGTGTGTGAATGGGTGAATGTAATGCCTAATGTAAAGCTCTTTGGATAAAAGCTCTATATAAATGCACTTGAACGTATGGAAAGCGTTCACAGGCCTCCCATCTGTTACTGTATCTTAAATGTTCTGTTATTTGGGGGCCCACTTGTAATCTCCTCACGGCCCACCAGGGTTAGAGATCACTGGTTCCCAAACAGTGGGTCAGGAGTCTGGAACAAGGGGCCAGCCTGAGATTTTTACATTGACGCCAATACGGAAGAGACAGTTCATATGAATGGCCTGTAGTTTCACTGTTTTACCCCTGAGGGTGTCAATTTATTTTAACGCAAGCGGATGGGTTTTTGACAAACTTTAGACTAGATTTTCTTACTTTAATAAAAATGGTCATAAATACTATATGCTTCCAGTCGCTAGTTTAAAGTCTCCTTTCAATCATCATGATATGTGTTTTGGTAAACTATGGTCCCATTTATTTTAAAATTGACGATAAAGTAGGTTATGCTCTGGGAGGGGCGGGATGATTTGATTGACAAGCTACCCAACCAATAATGGTCTGGTGTCATTCTGCAGGATATGACGCCATATTGAAAGATGGCGGATTGCACACAGCTGAACAATGGGCTTCATTTACGGTCTGTAGAGTCTAGGGGCGTAACGCTGTCCATTCTTTTATACAGTCTATGGTCGGGACCCATGTGTCACGGACCAATTTTTATGGGTCGCAAGTAATTATCCCTCTTTTATTATTATTATTTCAAAATATAAAAAAAATACTTAAAAGTCACAACTTATCAATGAAAAACAATTCCAAAATGTTTTTCATAACTGAAATAAAAAAATCCAATAGTTTCCGTAAAAAAAGTTTAAGAAGTAGTGAAAGTAGCAGATCTACAAGCTAACCAACGCTTCGTGCCGCGTTGGTGAGCTTGTAGATCTATTATTTTCACTAGTTTGGGTCCCGGTCAAACTTGAGCTAAAAAGGTTTGGTAACAGCTGTGTTAGATCATTTATGGTCATTTCAAACTCTTTTTATACACTTTATATCAGTTGAAGTTCTTTGTGCTCCAGAGGTCAACAGCTCTTCACTTTAAACATTTACCTATGGACACTATGGAGCTTCTGCTTCAAAGAGAAATGACCCTCAAACTCTTCCTTTGATGTTCTGAAGCAAAGGACCAGCGTGTGTGTGTGTGTGTGTGTGTGTGTGTGTGTGTGTGTGTGTGTGTGTGTGTGTGTGTGTGTGTGTGTGTGTGTGTGTGTGTGTGTGTGTGTGTGTGTGTGTGTGTGTGTGTGTGTGTGTGTGATGGAGGGTGAGGAGGTCAAACCATCAATAGTTAAAGCAATGTTTGAGGAAGTCATCAGTGGGTGAAGAAGAACTTTATGGATTTTCCAAAGTCATACTGTAGCTGTTTTCAACTTGGTGTCCCTATTTATGACATGTTACTACAGGCTCAAATGTCCCAAATTTTTCCAAAAATGCACTCTCTCTTGATTGGCTGAAATTGGCAACCCACCTGCAGTGAAATTTAAGAGAACATGAGGCACAATTATGTTTTCTCATTCCTTTATTGATATTGTGACATTCCATTCAAACCAAGCAAATTAAAGCCTTCAAACCACTTCAAACCATTCATGATCAGGGGCCCAGATCCCAGGGGGGAAGGAACGGATAGAAACACAACAGTGGAGCTGAAAAACGGAAAGATAAATAATCACCTCAGACCACCCTAGAGGGTTTAGGTCCACACATCACCTCAGTCCACCCTAGAGGACCATGTCCACCCATCACCTCAGACCACCCTAGAGGGTTTAGGTCCACACATCACCTCAGTCCACCCTAGAGGACCAGGTCCACCCATCACCTCAGACCACCCTAGGGGATCAGGTCCACCCATCACAGGGAAATAGTGATGTCATGATGATCGTAACACATTAATTATCACACATTATAAATGATTACATAATAATAAATGACTTATGGTCAATTATAAAATAATAAAACCTTTTTCACAAACATGGTTGACTGACTTCCATTCAGATGGATATTAATATTATATATGTTATGAAGAACTCTGATTGTGTGTGTGATCATTTATTTAATGTTTCAATATAGTGTAGAACTGAAATATTATGTTTGTGTTTTCTGACGACAGAAACTATACAAAGTAATTTGATGAACCACCCACACTAATTGGGACTCCCTCTTCCTTTGGTGTGTCGCCCAGGTGGCGCCTAAACCCTGACCTTTAACCTCACATAAACTATGTCTATGAACCTAACTTTAACCCTAACCTTAACTAACCTCAAAACCACGTCGACCTGGGCGAAACACCGGGAAAAGACAGTAATTATCGTTAGCCTTAAGTATCATTCATAGTCGGACGTAAGGATACGTAACCAGCGCCAGCGCTCCTTGCGTTGTCGTTTTTGTCTCCCCCTCCGTCACTTACGGCTCCAGGATTTCCGTCCGTGCGATCAACATTCACCGTCAGGCCGACGTACGTTCGTTTGTACGTTGCCTGTAGTACCAGTGGAAACCGTTGGCAGTATATCAGGGAAAAAAAGTTTTCCTTGGGCACTCTTTCTCCACAAAAAGACCCACGTTGGTGGTGGAAGTACTTGAGTAAATGTACTTAATTACTGTGACGAAATGAACCCAGCCAGCCATTCCCTAAACACACACACACACAAATAATATAGCACAGTGCAGTATGGGTCGAAACTCACGTTTTGTAGACAACCATTGTTTTTGTCTAGTTTGTGGACTATAGTTTGTGTCTTTTATTGCGTTGTTTTGGCGTCCATTTTAGCGCTGTTGCCAGGTTTTGTGAGAGAAATAAGCAACCAGGTCTATGAAAACAAGCCCAAAATAATCGACTAGGCCACATCACATGAAAATAGCAGATCTACAATATCTATTTGAGAATCACTGGTTTAAATAATAATTGGCCCAAATAAGCAACTACACTTTAGAAACAAGCCCAAATAAAACCGCAACCACCAATGTTTGTTTACAAGCAACTTTACAGAAAAATAAGCCCAAAGTCGCTTATAATAAGCGGACATGGCAACACTTTTCACAACATTTAAAACCTCGCAGCTGCCATCTAGTGGATTAATAGGTGTACGACGCCCAACGTTATAATTCCTACGGATTTAACGTCAGCGACTATGCATGCGTCTGTAAAGAACGGACGGAATCCCTCACCCCCTGACGCACGTTTTAGACCCATCTAGGGACTATGAACGGGCCTTTATCTAGCCAATTAGCATTTTTAATTGTTTAAAGGACACATTAGTGAAAAAGGTTGATGATGTCATCATTGTGCTGCTGTTGAGTATTTAAAAGCTGAATGGACACACATGTATTTCCTCCTCTCTCCACCAGGGGGCAGCAATGACTCTCTGCTTCTCTGAAAACACACCCAGGTGTTCTGTGAAAAGACAAAAAAACAATAAGAATCAGAATGTATTAACTGTGTGAACATGTCAACAGAATAACCTTCCCTTATAATAGTAAATGAATCATTCCCAAATTATTATTAATGTGTCATTCATAACTTGTTAAATGTTTGTTAATGGTTAATTTTTTTAAACTATGCTATAAATGGATGGTAGATCGTGAACAAGTTAGTAGTAAACTACTTAAAAACCTAACCAATACTTTGTCAATAGTGTATCTTAGTAGGAAGGGCAGCTCAGTTGGTAGAACACTCTCCTTTGGACCTTTGGATCTTTGATCCTGCTAGTGATGGAATGATCAGTGTTTTCAATGTGCTGAATCATTTGGTACAGTTCACTGAAATGTTATGTTCAATGAACTGAATCATTGGGTACAGTTCACTGAAATGTTTTGTATAATGTACTGAATCATTGGTACAGTTCAATGAAATGTTGTGTTCAACTGATTGGTTCAGAGTTTGTCTGCATTGTGTCGTCTCTTCACTGAACTGAATCACAGGCACTTCATTTCCTGACGGAATCCAAGGAATTTATTTTAAAAGGAAGAGACGCCGACGTCATTTTCTCTATCCTGCAATTCCAGCCGGCAGATTGGTCTCACTGGGTGGCAGACTCACACCGGAAGTCGGTGAAATAACATTGGAGTCTATGAGAGCCGACTGGACAGCTTATGAACAAACACTATCTCTGAACGATTGAGACCTTTATAAAATACTACTAAAATAAAAGAAGACATATCACACATTGTTTTCTGCTGTGTTGCTTTTCGATGTGTATGCTGTATAATGTTATAGAGGTATCTAAAGAGCATAAAGTATGTTTCTGAACGGCCAAAGTCCAGTGTGGCAAACAAATCTCGCGACACCTCCGAGACAGAAACAATACCTGCCGCTGTTTAGATGCCTCAATAAAATGATGTACTGTCGCAATCGTTCAGATATAATGTTTGTTCATGAGCTGGTCCAGCCGGCTCCATTCACTGCCATGTATTTCTTGAACTTCCGGTGCGAGGTTTGCCCCCCATGAGTGTCATGGTGCATCCCCGGCGTCCAGCACGTCTCTTCCTTTCAAAAGCTTCCTCGACTGAATCACCTGAACGTCCTCTCTGGCTATGGGATCTAAACCCCTGCAACTGAACGTCCTCTCAGGCTATGGGATCTAAACCCCTGCAACTGAACGTCCTCTCAGGCTATGGGATCTAAACTCCTGTGTCATGTAAAACATGTTTATATTTGATTGATGACGAATGGTCCTAACTATCCCCCCCCCCCCATGGTTCAAACTCACCAAGAAGACCCCCCCCCCCCCATATGACCACATTGTCATCAGTGTTGTCTGATACAACAAATCAGTTGATTATTGAATTTGATTATTAGATTCATTATTATAAGAAATTAAGCAGAAGACACATGATAATGTGAATTCACTCGACCTGGATGGTTTACCAGGCTAGTTGTTTCACTTCTTACACAAGCACGTTGTTTTGTGTATATTTTCTAGTTTTATACACTTTTATACATAACAAAAAAAAGGTTTGGTAAAAAGAAAGAGGAAGTGAACCTGGGTGTGTGGGAGGAGTCTAAAGATTCTCATTGGTTGTCGGCACCAGAATACGACCTGATAGAAGAAGACGAGAGACAGTTAAAACAGACACACAAATAAATCATATGTAGGCTACTGTATTGTGTGTATTTCTCCATAAAATGCATAAATGTGAACACAATAACACAACACAACAACATTAGGGTTCAGTCATCAGAACTAATGTGAACATTTGACTCTTATTTAGGACTAAATGTAACACTGATGTATTAAAGCTAAATGTGACAACATAGAACACACTTTGACCTCTAACTATAGGTCGTCTAAACTGGTCTAAACCGGTTAAGGTTCTAAACCAATATAAACCAGTTTAGGTTGTGGCTTTACATGTTTGTTTGTTTGTTTGTTTGTTTGCATTTATGTGAGGGTTCCACATGTCATGTGATCCTCTGTTGATCTGACCTAATTTCTTCCACTGGTAGTATATTAATTAATTAAACATGTTAATTAAACATGCTAATCACCTCGTTTCTTCCACTGGAAGTAGATGAATCCAGACAGGAACAAGACCAGACCCAGAACCAGACCTGATGCTCCCATGGCCACCTTGTTCTTCACTGACTCTGGCATGGAGTCATCTGACAATACAAATATCATATCATATCATATCAGTAGATTAAAACATCTTGTTCTTCACAGACTCTGACATGGAGTCATCTGACAATACAAATATCATATCATATCATATCAGTAGATTAAAACACCTTGTTCTTCACTGACTCGGACATGGAGTCATCTGACAATAAGCTACAACAACCAAACACAATAAACAACTAGAAAAAGTGCTCCTCGGAGCACAGGTCTCCGCCAGGTCAGGTACGTTATTATGGCCTCCTGGTGGCGCTATAATAGGCCAATGTGAAAAGGGTGCCATTTATTCTTAGGTCTTTCACGGCAATCAGACACTGCATTCATGATTTGAGGCATTTTGTTTCAAAAATGTGTTTTGCTAAATTAGACCTGCTGGTGGCGCTATAACAGGCCAATGTGAAAAGGGTGGCATTTCTTCCTTGGCCTAGTGGGAATGTGCGTGTGAAAATTCACGGAAATCGCAAGCTGCGTGCATAGTTTGAGGCTTTTTGTTCAAAACGGACCAATCCTGCAAACTTTGGAAGCCAACCATAGGCAATGAGGATGGAATATGGGAAATCGGACAGATTTGTGTTGATCACATGACTATAGAGATACTGTGTACCGATCTGCATGACGTTTGGATAAAATCTGTAGGAGTAATGTAAAAAAAAAAGGGTTTTGCACAAATTGGCCTCCGGGTGGCGCTATAACAGGCCCATGTGAAAAAATTCTGAATTGGCATCCAGGGAGTGTGTGTGCACAGTTTCGGAGTGACCGGGCCAACGGTGCCAGAGATTAGCTGCTAACACACAGACAGGACGGACGGACGGACGGACGGACGGACGGACGGGGGCGAAAACATACTCTCTCGCCATGCCTTTCGGCCTAGCGTAGACAATAAACAGACGACACAGTCATTGTGAGTCTGTTCAGTAATAATGAGTCCAACCCTATTGGTCCAGTCTATAAGGAGTTTGTCACCTGATGTGACATGTCCTTCTTAGAGCTAAATACATCCAAAACAAAGGATATGATGATAGATTTTAGAAGACATGAATCAACCTTTTACTATGATGATTATAAACCAGGCTGTGGAATGTGCAGAAAGTATCTTGGGACAGAGTCATAGACTCAGCACTGTGAGGCAGTTTGTGAAAAAGAACATCAGTGCTTGTTCTGTCTTAGAAATCTGTCTTGTTTTCACATTGATGAAACCATGATCACTCTTTAATCTGTTTTTATCAAATCAATCTGATCTTTGATCTGTTTTTATCAAATCAATCTGGTCTTTTATCAGCTTTTATCAAATCAATCTGGTCTTTAGTCTGCTTTTATCAAATCAATAAGCTCATAGCACGACACCGAGTGCCGCGCTATGAGCTTGTAGATCTGCTATTTTTGAAAAATCTTGAACATTTGTGCAAATGTTTGAATATAATTTATATATTTTATTTTTAACATTAAGTCAAACATTTTCTTCTGGAACAACATATTTTGATGGGGATCAGCGGCCAAAAACATGGGGGTCCTTGACAAGAAAAAGTTTTAGCACCACTGATATATTTTTTCAGAAAAATTAAGACATATTTTGAGAGACATTTGATAGTTACAAATGTTTGCTTTAAAAATACATATATTCAAAGATTTGCACAAATGTTCACGATTTTTCAAAAATAGCAGATCTACAAGCTCATAGTGCGGCACTCGGTGCCGCGCTATGAGCTTTTATATCTGCTATTTTGACAGTAGATTACACTAGATTACAGTAACTGACCCCAATCCATCTTGATAGGTGCGGTCAGGCTGGGATGTTCCACCATGCATGTGATCTTCTCTCCTGATCTGTAATACACACACACACACACACACACACACACACACACACACACACACACACACACACACACACACACACACACACACACACACACACACAGGTAGTACCAGTAGAGGTGCCTATTAGTTGTGTATTTCTATGTATAGGTGTCTGTTAGGTGTGTACCTGGGTATGTACTCCAGGTAGGAGTGGTACTGGTAGTACCAGTCTCCATCAGATAGCTCATCAGTAGAGGAGAGACCAGAGGTCAAAGGTTCTTGACCTATCCACCAGGTCACCAGGATCACTTTAGGATAGAAGTCGTAGCTGCTGCACCTCAGCATGTGAGTGTGTTCACCACGACGAGGGGGAGTCTCTGACTTCAGTCTCACTTTGGGCTCTACTCCTAAAAAAGATGATGATGATTATTATTATATTTCTCCCCCATTCTCCTCTCCCTCCAATGGCTCCCAGTTGCTGCCCTCACAGAGGTATGACACCCACATATCTTCAAGACTCTTCTCCCTTCTCTAAAACACCCTGGTCAACGCTCCACACGTCCTAGACTCTTCTCCCTTCTCTAAAACACCCTGGACAACGCTCCACACATCCTAGACCCTTTTCCCTTCTCTAAAACACCCTGGTCAACGCTCCACACATCCTAGACTCTTCACCCTTCCCTAAAACACCCTGGACAACGCTCCACATGTCCTAAACTCTTCTCCCTTCTGGCTCCCAAACGGTGGAACAAACTCCCCATTGCAGTTAGAGCTGCAGACTCACTCCCAATCTACCACCATAATCTGAAGACTGTAGCACTAGATCTAGCCTTGATGACCTTGCAGTCTTATGCAAAGGTTAAAATGTAATTTAGATATCATGTTATGTAGACAGATGCCAGGTTCATTGTAGACCTGGCATCCTATAGTTTGGATAGTTTCAATGTATCCTTTTTTTGTTTTATATTATACTGTTTAGACTGATGATAGGTTATTGGTTTACCTATGATTCTTGATTACTATTTCTATGCATTTGATGTATTACCTTGTGTTTTCCTTACTTACTGTAAATCACTCTGGATTAAGAGCGTCTGATAAATGCCTACATTGTAATTGTAAGTGTCAATGTTTGGCCACCAGATGGCACCAGATCATAAGAGTACTGTAGATTCTACAATCGTCTACAGTTTTCTACAAAGTAGAATACATTTATATAATTTAATTTAAACATATTGAATAATTCACAGTTACACAGTGCTTTACATAAACAACAATAAACCATTAAATATCATTTCATGAAAATAGTTCGAATGAACAAGAGTAGAAACAAACAAAACAATATATAGATACACATAATCCTGCTAAATATTACTAAAGTGATTTAACTATTTGATTTAATTATGTTTGTTATTATTAATTATGTTTGTTATTATTATCATTAATTATGTATTATGTATTTGAAATGAATTATGAGGGTGAAAACACTCAGAAATAGATCTATATGTTTCATTTATACTCGGTGTACGATGGTGACAACACATGTTGTGAGCTTGTAGATCTGCTATTTCCACTGCGTGACAGCGTGTTAGGATAGAGTATAAATCAGGCTCAAAGGAGTAGTTCACCCCAAAAATTACTTATTTTCTATCAATTACACCCCATGAAGCATTGAATTCATGGAGATGTTTTAGTTTTTGTCTCATTCCTGAGACAATAATTTGATGACTGGCGGTCTCTCCGGTAGGAGACTCAAAGAGTCTCCTTTGAGTCTCCTACCGGATACATTAGCATCTTTCCACCGGTAATCAAATTATGGTCATATACGAGGGGGGGTTCGAAATATATGAGGGGGGGGGGTCATTTACGACAGCGCTATATTACTCGGACGCTCGCGGACCCACCCGGCCCGCCAGCGCTACGCCTGGTGGGCACTCGGCGCAGCGCACGGTAAACGCTGATCAAGGACGACACGTGGAGATGTCGGGTCGCGACGAGCAGACGCTCCGGTCGGTGGGGCGTGGAGACGTCGTCACACTAGAAATCTGACTTGATTTGCTACCTGGGTTAGGATCAGGTGCGTATGCTCATTGGGGCCAACGAGGCCATGGCCCGGTCTGTAAAACCCTGCTCCCCCAGGGGGAAAAAAAATCTACTTAACAACATTAGCAGCCCCTCACCCTTTAAGTCGCCTTTGTTTTCAAATGGGGCTCATTTGCATTCGGCCGAATTGTTAATGAGTGACCATTAGAAAACCAGTTTCACCATCAAACCGGTTCTCCATTGCGCAGAGACGAGCACCTCTCCATTCAGAAATGTAATAGAAGAAGAACCGTCGTCCTGAAACACCCTGCCCCGCGTCTAAACCGGCGGCGGGGGAGGGGGGTTTAAGAATCTGGCCCGGTCAACGTTAGAACCCACCATACGCCAGTGGTTAGGATACAGTATAAATCAGGCTTAAAGGAGTAGTTCACCCCAAAAATGTAACCGGCGGTCTCTCCGATAGGAGACTCAAAGAGACTCCTTTGAGTCTCCTACCGGATACATTAGCAACTTTCTACCGGTAATCAAATGATTGTCTCAGGAATGAGACAAAAACTAAAAAATATCCATGAATTCAAGGCTTCATGGGGTGTAATTGATAGAAAATAAGTCATTTTTGGGGTGAACTACTCCTTTAAGTGTTTAAGAGGATCTGAAATGTTTCTCAGCAGATTAAGTAATGTTTTATAATCATTATCAGATCAATATTAACACCATTAATCATCTCTGAATAGAATCATGTGATTTCTTGTTATAGTTTATGAGGTGATGAGTGTTGAGTGCTGCTCTGAGATCAGCTCACCTCTCTTGTTCAGAACAGAGGAGTAGTCGATCTCAATGTTGTGTTTGCAGGCTGCCTCTCGTACTGATCTCCTATAAGCCAGTTCTCCAGGATCTTTATTCATGCGCTCTGCGTTCTTCACACCAAACTCAGTGTATCCAACAAACTGATCTACTCTACTGTCCCACCTGAGGAACTCATCACCATCGAAATTCAGTGACTGTATGTACTGTATGTCCTTCAGCTCACTGGAGTTAAACACACAGCGTTGAGCCATATAGTACACATATCCATCTGGAAATAGACAATGAAAAATGTCATTAATGTTCAGTTTTTTTTTATCATCTGTATAATATCAACACTAGGCTAACTGCCCCCTATCGGCCAAATATGTCATTACAGAAAGTCTAGAATAGGTTCAGGCATCTTAGTAGCTTAAATTACAATTACAAAGTAAACAAGGACTCTGTCTGTCTGTCTGTCTGTCTGTCTGTCTGTCAGACCCCATCATGTATTTCCAGGATAACCCCTTTTTTTTATACCTAAGCTATTTGAAAATAGCAGATCTACAAGCTCGTAGCGCGGCACTGAGTGCCGCGGTACGAGCTTGTAGATCTGCTATTTTCAAACATTTTAGTAGTTTATACTTGTGGTACTTTAAGTACATTTTGTACTTTTACTCACATACATTTTGAATTCCGGACTTTTACTTGTAACAGAGTACTTCTAGATTGCAGCATTGATACTTTTACTTAAGTAAAACATTTGAGTACTTTTCCCACCACTGACTCTAGTCATCAAACAAGGTAAATAGTCACATAAGTAGAGAGTAGAGAGAACAATGTAGAGCCTCAAAGAAACTATAGGATACCAGGTCAATCATTATAACAATCAGCTGAGTTATATTAAACAAGTAAAGGTCATTATTTATACTGTAATTAAAGCCTGCATTGCAAACCTAAACGAAAACACTAAACTGTTGCTTTTGAAATTAAATTGCAATATTTTATATAACCCCCAAATGTATCAAATAAACCATCATTCAATTCAAATAATTGAATGAGTGCATTGACTTCTGGGGGGTCGCCAGATAACCTTTTTTTGGGGGTCCCCAGATGATTAGCTTAATAGGTAACATTGTTTTCTCACTCAACAGTAAACAAACCAACATACAGTATAAGTGGATACAGTGTATCTGCACATTTATAAAGTGACAATTTAATGACTTTAAGACCTTTTTAATAGCAAATTGGCCAAATTGTCAAATGAATAAGAGAGAGGCAAACGTTGTGAAAATAACCGATCTACAAGCACATAAAAATATGATTATTTTGGGAGGTCCCCAGTTCAAATAGGATTATTTTGGGGTGTCCCCAGTTCAAATAGGATTATTTTGGGGGGTCCCCAGTTCAAATAAGATTATTTTGGGGGGTCCCACCCACTTGAAACAGGATTATTATTTTAACCCCCCCCCCCCCCCCCACCTCCCCAAGGTGATAGGCCACACCCATAGCTTCAAACCAACCCCCCAAGGTGATAGGCCTCGCCCACCCCCAGCCGATAGCAGATCTACAAGCTCATAGCGCGGCACCGGGTGCCGCACTATGAGCTTTTTTTGTATTAATCAATAAATTAAACAACCATAAAATAACATTAACAACACACTCTACCATCCTTCAGTGGTGGAAAAAGTACTCAAAAGTTTTACTTAAGTAAAAAATTGCAATATAGAGAAATACTCTGTTACAATTAAAAGTCCGGAATTCAAAATGTACTTGAGTAAAAGTACAAAAGTATTTGCATCAGAATGTACTTAAAGTACCAAAAGTTTAAATACTCATTATACAAAATGTTCCATTTAAAGTTTTGAGAAGTATACAAATCTTATCTTATCTACAAAATAGCAGATCTACAAGCTCACAATGCATCAAATTGTGATTAGTGACGCATTGTGAGCTTGTAGATCGGCTTTTCAAATGGCCTATAGGGCTGAAGTGGTTACTGTATGTGTTGTAATGATAATCAAAATCTACAAAGTAACTAGTAACTAAAGTTTTCAAATAATTATAGTGGAGTAAAAGTACAATATTTGCCTCTGAGATGTAGTGGAGTAGAAGTAAAAAATATTGGAAATTGGAAATACTCGAGTAAGTACAAATGCCTCAAAATTGTACTTAAGTACAGTACTTGAGTACATGTACTTAGTTACTCACCTCTGTAATTTAATTCATGAATCACAGGTACATTTAGATGGTAACTGTTGTATAATCGTATTATCTTGGATTTTGTCATGATTCATATGTCTTTTAATTGAAAATCCAAATAAAGAAATGAAAGTGTATCAGATACTCAGTGGTCATTGGTCATGGGCCGCGGTAACACGCCGTCCCACCAGTCTTTTGAGCAGGAGCACGCACACGCACATGCATCCATTAAAACAACCCTTAAGTTCACACCTCAACAAAGGCTGCCGACTGCCGGGTGTCACACCAGGTGAATTAACATAGGAATGAGCCTAGATGCATATCAATTGTCCATTGTGTGACCTGTAGTGTAGGTGTTAAGCCACGTGCGCGTGACGTCTTAGTGTCCAGAGATAGATTCACCAAATCAACACTGGATACGCTTCCTCGGACGGTTTTTGGATGGTATATGCTTTTTAAAAATACATCTGCACAGTATACTACGTATATAGTGTAACACGGTAGAACACACCACTGCATCTACATAGTTTTACCATCTACACCTCACCTACAGCTCAGGCTGTACAGAGCAGATATAATGCAGAGATTTGTAAAAAACAATTAAAACAAAGCACCTTCAGCACATATTAATGTTTACTAGAAATACATATTATTTAGAAAATATTTCACCATAAATGCTTAATATACATGTTTAAACATTTTAATTAATGTTAAATATATTCAACCGTTTTAGTTAATAACTATTGTGTTCATAGTATTCATGTACCTTTCACTGGTGGTTTCTTCAAGGCAGTGCGAATGATGTCCAGGCTGTGTTTGCAGGTCGCCTGCTCATTCAAAGCTACTTCATAAAACCCTGTGAAGGTGATATGATCTACAAACGGAGGCTGAGGCTCCACCACCTTCCCTTTGTTGAAGTCTGCGTACATCATCACTTCACCATCCAGTGCCCACATGTACTCTTTATATGGGTCTTTAACTGTGTCTGAACAGCCAACGACTATAATGTTCTCATGGAACACTGGAAATAAAACAAAGATGACATTAAATTCAACAACAAACTTCTTCACAGTGACAATAACACATAATGTTAAACATTCATGTTTGCAGTGGTGGAAAAAGTACTCAAATGTTTTACTTAAGTAAAAGTATCAATACTTTAATTTAGAAGTAGGCCTACTCTGTTACAAGTAAAAGTCCGGAATTCAAAATTCACTAGAGTAAAAGTACAAAAGTATTGCTATTAAAAATGTATTTTAAGTACCAAAAGTAAAAGCACTAAAATGTTTGAAAATAGCAGATCTACAAGCTCACAATGCGTCGCAATGCAACACGTTGTGAGCTTGTAGATCGGCTATTTTCAAATAGTCTCGGTATAAAATAGGGCTAAAGTGGTTAATGTATTTTTTATAATTTATATCTGCACAGTAACTAGTAATAACGTTTTCAAATAATTGCAGTGGAGTAAAATATTTGCCTGTGAGATGTAGTGGAGTAGAAGTAAAAGTATTGAAAATTGGAAATGCTCCAGTAAAGATAAAGTAAGTACCTCAAAATTGTACTTGAGTAAATGTAATTAGTTACTTTACACCACTGCATGTTTGGTTCTTATATGAAGTGTGTGTGTGTGTGTGTGTGTGTGTGTGTGTGTGTGTGTGTGTGTGTGTGTGTGTGTGTGTGTGTGTGTGTGTGTGTGTGTGTGTGTGTGTGTGTGTGTGTGTGTGTGTGTGTGTGTGTGTGTGTGTGTGTGTGTGTGTGTGTGTGCGCGTGTGTGAGCGTGTGCGTGTGTGTGTGTGTGTGTGTGTGTAGGATGAGGAGGGTGGCTGTAATCTTTATCATCACTGATCAAAACTGAACTGAATTTGACAGATGAGAATAAACAGATGAGAATAAACAGATGAGAAAAAAACAGATCAGAATAAACAGATCAGAATAAACAGATGAGAATAAACAGATCAGAATAAACAGATCAGAATAAACAGATCAGAATAAACAGATCAGAATAAACAGATGTTTACTGAAAGAGAAGTTCTGAAGTCTGAAAGAGAATGAAGGAGGTTCTGTTCTGTAGTTTAGAAGAATCAGCCAATCAGATTAAAGATATGATGTTACATCATCTGTTTCCAAGAACAGTCTGGATTATTGCACATATCATGAACAGTATATAGCTGCTGCTTATGCACCTTATGTCTCCTCATGTACATACTGTACCTTATGCACCTTATGTCTCCTCATGTACATACTATACCTTATGAACCTTATGTCTAACCTCATGTACATACTGTACCTTATGCACCTTATGTCTAACCTCATGTACATACAGTATGCACATATCTTTGTTTAATTCATATTTTATTCTCTCCTCTCCTCGCCCGTGTGTGTGTGTGTGTGTGTGTGTGTGTGTGTGTGTGTGTGTGTGTGTGTGTGTGTGTGTGTGTGTGTGTGTGTGTCATTTGTTTGTATTGTGCATTGTTCATATTTGGTTTTATATAATAACAGTAGATATACATGTATATATTATATAATAACATAAATATAATGTACTTACTTCCTGGGATCGCTTTGACATGAAGTACAGAGGAGAGGATGAGGAGGGTGGCTGTAATCTTCATCATCAATGATCAAAACTGAACTGAATTTAATAGATGGGAATAAACAGATGAGAATAAACAGATCAGAATAAACAGATCAGAATAAACAGATCAGAATAAACAGATGTTTACTGAAAGAGAAGTTCTGGAGTCTGAAAGAGAATGAAAGAGGACTCGTTCTTTAGTTCAGAAGAATCAGCCAATCAGATTAAAGATATGATGTTACATCATCTGTTTCTGGAAAGAGGACAGTCTGGATTATTGCACATATCATGAACAGTATAGCTGCTGCTGATGCACCTTATGTCTCCTCATGTACATACTTTACCTTATGCACCTTATGTCTAACCTCATGTACATACTGTATGTAAATATCTTTGTTTAATTCATCTTTTATTCTCTCCTTGCCCCTCCCCGTCTTCTTTTCTTTCTCTTTCTGAAAATAACTAAAATGATGGAGCTGCACTAAAAGTAATTTCACCCACTTCTTTACACCTTTAACCTGTGATGTGACAATAAAGATGATTCTGATTCTGTTCAGTGGCGTACCCACCAGACTAAAATCTCACCTCCCCTAGAAAATAAAGTAAAAGACAGAATAGTGGGCGTCGAGCCATTAGCTCGCCTCCTCGTCCATTCACGCGGGCAGGCAGCTAATCACCACCGTATCCATTCAGCAGAGCAACCCTCGCCTATATAGTGATGCAAATGTGTGCCTTGTCTTCATGGGGTACACCAGGAGTGCCAGGGGTGGGGGTCTGGGCCATCACCTGTACTCAACTGGCATAAAAGGGGCTCTGAGAGCAGCTTGAGCCATTCATTACTAAACTACAACATGAAGAGACCACCGCTGAAGAACAGATTCATCCAGAGGACGCTATACCTGTTTATTAACGTTTGTGTTTTTAGTAACGTTTTTCAGTTTTGTAGTGTTGTTGTTAACTTTACATGCTATATACACTACATTACACTATACCACTACACTATACTGTATATTATCTTAACATTATTATATTATACCATTACATACTGTATACACATTATTGTTGTACTATATTATATTATCATATACTATTATATTTGCTACAATTGTTATTGTTACTACTTGTATCTCTTTCTCTCTCTCCTCTGTCTCTCCCTCTCTCTCTCTTCTTTCCCCCTGACACCGTCGAGGCAGAAGGCCCCCACCCTAGAGCCTAGGGTCTGCCTGACGTTTCTTGCAGTTAAGGGGGAGTTTTTCGTTGCCACTAACGCAAAATTGCTTGCTCAGGGTGGGACTGTCGGGTCTCTTCTCTACAATACATAAGATTACAGTCATTTAGCAGACGCTTTTATCCAAAGCGACTTACAATAAGTGCATTCAACATATAGGGAACGAAACTACTAATCACTAGAAGTCCTAAGAGCATTTTCTGCTAAAACAAGCAACCAAGAGTATACCTAGCGCTAAGGTAAAAGTGCAATATATCAGCTACCTACTTTCTTAAACAGATGAGACAAATAGCTAAATCAAATGAGCAAGAGCTAAAACACATAAGTGTATCGACTAAACAAGATCCAATAAAACAATACAATAATAAAAAAATAGTTCGTTCGAAACCTCGCCTGCCCTAAATGTAATTCCTGGGAACGCCACTGATTCTGTTGAAGAGAAACACAAGAAAGAGGGAAAGAAAGGGGGACAACTTGAATCAGAAAGTAAAATATCTGGTCACTTCACAAGAGAAAACCCAAATAAGATGCTGGAGCACTCCACTGGTCTACTCTGCACATATGTATTATTATGCAGGGCAGTGGCGTTCCCAGAAATTACATTTAGGGCAGGCGAGTTTTTTTCTCTACCTCCCTACTCGGGGAAAAATGTCGGGGGGAAATGTCGGGGGAAACAAGTTAACAACAACACTACACTGACTACAAAACTGAAAAACGTTTAAAAAATCTCACCCTGTGTGAAGTGGGCGGTGTCTTGCTAGCTAATCACAATACTGAATGGAGTCAACCAATCATGTACAAAAGATAAATACATTTATTGAAACACTCTTTATGATGGACGAAACCATAACTTTAAAAAAACAGTTATGGTTTCTTATATAGGGCTATGCACATGTGTCATGTGACACTGGCCAATCACAGTCCTGAATAGATTGTGATTGGCCAATCACAGCGCAGGATAATTGTACACATTTCCAAACCTCACTTATAGGGGCGGTTTCACTGCCCAAGATAATTGTACAAATTTCCAAACCTCACTTATAGGGGCGGTTTCACCGCCCAAAAAACAAAATGCAAGTATAATCAATCAATAAATTATTCAGCGGTGGTCTCTTCATGTTGTAGTTTAATGGCTCAAGCTGCTCTCAGACTCAGAGCCCCTTTTATGCCAGGTGAGTACAGGTGTTAGACCCCCACCCTTGGCACTTGAAGATAAAGGCATACATTTGCATCACTATAGGCGACGTCGCTCTGCTGAATGGATACGGTAGTGATTGGCTGCCTGCCCGCGTGAATGGACGAGGAGGTCCAACGGCCACTATTCTCTTTGGATTTTTTCCACTGCCTGTTTTTCAGTCTTTTGCTTTATTTTCTAGGGGAGGCTAGATTTTAGTTGGGCAGGCGGCCGCCTGCCTTGCCTCTATGGTGGGTACGCCACTGATGCAGGGTGACAAGGGGGTGTGGTCTCTGAAGATCATATTCAAACGGCGGCCATTTTGCTATTAAGTTAATGAAATGCCACCCCGTCGCCACCCATGTTTATTCAATGCAAAATGCAAAAATGGCCACCATGTGAATATGGTCTATTATTTCCAATTCCATAGTGTAAAATAATACCAGTCAGAGTGCCATAGCTTTTGTCTCCCCCCCCCCCTCCGCTCCTCCAACAAAATCTTGCCCCCCCCCCCCACTGACGGAGGCTAAAATTGTGTGTGTGTGTGTGTGTTTGTTTGTTTGTTTGTTTGTTTGTTTGTTTGTTTGTTTGTTTGTTTGTTTGTTTGTTTGTTTGTTTGTTTGTTTGTTTGTTTGTTTGTTTGTTTGTTTGTTTGTTTGTTTGTTTGTTTGTTTGTGTGTGTGTGTGTGTGTGTGTGTGTGTGTGTGTGTGTGTGTGTGTGTGTGTGTGTGTGTGTGTGTCTGTGTGTAGTGTGTGTGTGTGTGTGTGTGTGTGTGTGTGTGTGTGTGTGTGTGTGTGTGTGTGTGTGTGTGTGTGTGTGTGTGTGTGTGTGTGTGTGTGTGTGTGTGTGTGTGTGTGAGAGAGAGCGTGTACCTATCACCTGAAACAGTGGGCTTCCCTTTTGCCATTGTAGGTGTGTTTAGTTCTTTACATGTTTAGCCTACAGCACATTAGTTATTGTAACGCAGACTAACTTTTGTTGACAATGGAGCTCTGGTCCAGACAGAAATCAACAGCCTACTGCTGTACCCCAATCAGAATTTAATGGGTTAAATCAGATTCGGGATTTCAATGTCAAAATATAGGCTAGCCTACATTTTCAAGCATTTCACGTTACATTGTGAAGTGCAACAGAGCCATATGAATATTGAGCATTTATTGAGCAATATCATCCACTAAATATTATCAACCATCATATCATTGGGTGTATCATGAGGGTGAGTCACTGTCCAGCCAATCACTGTTCTATGATTGCAGGTGTTGCTGATTGTAATCAAATGTATGGATGTATTTAAATATTTCTGTATGTCCTTGTTTGGTGTTCCATGATTGATGATACTTTGTGTTCATATTATGGTGCCAGTGTAATATATACTGACGGAGAGAAATGTGTTCATGTGAATGCATTGATGCTCATCACCTTTGACCTGTGGTGTAGGCCAGTGGTTCTCAACATGTGGGTCGGGTCCCCCAGGGGGGTCCCCACATGAGTTTGGGGAGATGACAGTGAAGTGAACATTTTAAGGACTTTTAAGACCTTTTTAATACCAAAAAAACAAACAGAAGAAAGACCATTACTGCATCAAAAGTAATCAACAAACTATACTATAAAAACTGGGTAAACATTGGCCAAAATGTCAAATAATATAAGAAATATAAAAATTAAAAAAAAGCCGATCTACAAGCTCTTTTAGAGCATGTAGATCTATTTATTCTGTGGGAATAAAGTCAAACTAAATGTAACCACTTTAACCATCATTTTATACTTTGACTATTCAAAAATAGCAGATCTACAAGCTCATAGCGCGGCACCGAGTGCCGCGCTATGAGCTTGTAGATCTGCTATTTTTGAAAAATCGTGAAAATGTGTGCAAATCTTTGAATATACATATATATATATTAAAGCGAACATTTTTAACTCAAATCATACGTTTTTCAGAAAACTTAGATTTAGAAGACATTAGAATCCCCCAGAAGCAAAGATTTGAGTAAAAAAAAAAAATCTACAAGCGCGGCACTCGGTGCCGCGCTATGAGCTTGTAGATCTGCTATTTTTGAATAGCCCGATAAATGTAAAATGACACAGATGCGTTCCCGTATTGAATGGGTTAAGGTAAGCAGCTTGTAGATCTTTAAGTTTCTACTTTGGGTCATTCAGGGTAAAGTGACAGCAGAAGGCTTCCCATACCCAGCTATGTGTTGTGTCCTCTGTTGGCAGCACTCAGCTGGGTGGAGCTGGAAAACACATGTCCCCCTCTGGATTGAAATATCTCTAAATCATTGGTTCTCAAAGTGGGGTCCGGGGACCCCCAGGGGTCCTTGGGGGGGGGGGGGGGGGGTACCAGGGGGTCCCCAGCAAAAATAGTTAAAGGAGTAGTTCACCCAAAAAATGACTTATTTTCTATCAATTGCACACTCCATGAAGCCTTGAATCCATGGATTTATTTTTGTTTTTGTGACTAATAATTTGATTCCCGTCTCCTACGGGCTAATGTATCCGGTAGGAGACACAAAGTAGATTATTTGTGTCTCCTACCGGATACACACCCAGTCATCAAATTATTGGCTCAAGAATGCCACAAAAACAAAAATAAATCCATGAATTCAAGGCTTCATGGGGTGTGCAATTGATAGAAAATAAGTCATTTTTTTGGGTGAACTCCTCCTTTAATATAGCGTTACAATATTTTTAACCTCTTTAACCTTTTATACTTTGGCTATTCAAAAATAGCCGATCTACAAGCTCATAGCGCGGCACCGAGTGCCGCGCTATGAGCTTTTAGATCTGCTATTTTTTTTTATCGTGAACATTTGTGCAAATCTTTGAATATACATTTTTTTAAAGCGAACATTCGTAATTCAAATCTTTGCTTCTGGGGGTCCCTGGCACAACATCTTCTCCATTAACCAGCTCTGAAAGGAGAAACATTTCATGCACTGGAACAGGAACAACAAACATCCTCATTCCCTGAAACTAAATGCTCTAAACCTGCATCAGTTTCAGTTGTAAAAGGTAACACAGACTCTGGTACATAATAATGTAATGATCCACAGTCTGGTAGCACCCTCCCTGGCACCTGTTTATCACTTCCCATCACCCATACCAAACCATTACAAACTAGAAAAAGTGCTCCTCGGAGCACAGGTCTCCGCCAGGTCAGGTAGGTTATTGTGGCCTCCTGGTGGCGCTATAATAAGGCAATGTGAAAATGGTGCCATTTCTTCTTAGGCCTTGCATGGCAATCGGACACTGCATTCATGATTTGTTCCAAAAATGTGTTTAGACCTGCTGGTGGCGCTATAACAGGCCAATGTGAAAAGGTGGCATTTCTTCCTCGGCCTAGTGGGAATGTGTGTGCAAAATTTCACAGAAATCGCACGTTGCGTTCATGATTTGAGGAATTTTGTTCAAACGGACCTATCCAGCAAACTTTGGAAGCCAATGTTGGCCAATTAGGATGGAATATGAAATATCGGACACTTCCATCTTGATCACATGACTATAGAGATACTGTGTACCGATTTGCAAAAAAATAGTTTTCCAAAAGTCAGCCTCCTGGTGGCGCTCTAAAAGGCATAATGTGAAAAATGCATGGCAAAGGTTTTTCCTTGTAATGGGAAAAAATGGGTTTTGCACAAATCGGCCTCCTGGTGGCGCTATAACAGGCCCATGTGAAAAACGTGGGGCAGAGGTTCTGAATTGGCATCCAGGGAGTGGGTGTGCACAGTTTCGCAGCGACTGGGCCAACGGTGCCGGAGATTAGCTGCTAACGGACGGACAGGACGGACAGGACGGACACACGGACGGACGGACACACGGACGGACGTACGGACGGACAGGGGGTAAAACATATTCTCTCGCCATGCCTTTCGGCCTGGCGGAGACAATGAATGGCAAGTATGCATCAACAGTGTTAGACTGCAAAGAGCGCCCTCTGCTGTCCTAAGGGCAAAGCCACTGGGCTGAGTGAGTTGGCCAGATTTAAAGGAGTAGTTCACCCAAAAAATTACTTATTTCCTATCAATTACACACCACTTGAAGCATTGAATTCATGGAGATTTATTGGTTTTTGTCTCATTCCTAAGCCAATAATTTGATGCCCGGCAGTCTCTCCAGTAGGAGACACAAAGACTCTCCTTTGTGTCTCCTACCGGATACATAAGCATCTTTATTATTAAATTATTGGGAATGTGTCAAAAACAATTACATCACCATGAATTCAAGCATTCATGGGGTGTGTAATTAATAGAAAATAAGTAATTTTTTGGTTGAACTACTCCTTTAACCCATTAACCGGGAACGCATCTGTGTCATTTTAAGATTTCTTTGGGCTATTCAAGCATAGCAGATCTACAAGCTCATAGCGCGGCACTGAGTGCCGCGCTATGAGCTTGTAGATCTGCAAAAAAAGAAAAATCATGAAAGAATGTGTACATCTTTGAATATATAAATTTTTAACTCAAATATTTGCTTTTGGGGGGTCCCTGGAACATTGACATGAAAAGGTTTGAGAACCAATGATATTATAGCAACATAGGTTTGTTTTCTTCTTTTCTTTCTCTTTCTGAAAAAAAAAAAAAAAACGATGAAGCTGCACAAAACAAATAATTTCACCCACATCTTTACACCTTAAACCTGTGATGTGACAATAAAGATGATTCTGATTCTTTTGAAGAGAAACACAAGAAAGAAAGAAAGAAAGAAAGAAAGAAAGAAAGAAAGACAGGGGGACAACTTGAATCAGAAAGTAAAATATCTGGTCACTTCAGAAGAGAAAACCCAAATAAAATGCTGGATCACTCCACTGGTCTACTCTGTACATATGTATTATTATGCAGGGTGACAAGGGGGTGTGGTCTCTGAAGACCATATTCACACGGCGGCCATTTTGCTATTAAGTTAATGAAATGCCACCCTGTTTCTTCAATGCAAAATGCAAAAATGGCCACCATGTGAATATAGTCTACTATTTCCAATTCCATAGTGTAAAATAATACCAGTCAGAGTTCCATAGCTTTTGTCCCCCCCCCCCCTTCATCAAAATCTCGTGTGTGTGGTAAAATGCTGTTCATGTTCAATAAGCATCAATCCAAGCCTCATTACATCTCACTGCTGAAACCATCACATGTCTTTAAAAACACACTGATCATGTGATCAAATGTGTGTGTGTGTGTGTGTGTGTGTGTGTGTGTGTGTGTGTGTGTGTGTGTGTGTGTGTGTGTGTGTGTGTGTGTGTGTGTGTGTGTGTGTGTGTGTGTGTGTGTGTGTGCGTGCGTGCGTGTTTGTTCAGCGTCACTGGTAAAATGCTGATCATGTTCAATAAGCATCATTCCAAGCCTCGTTACATCTCACTGCTGAAACCATCAAATGTCTTTAAAAACACACTGGTCATGTGATCAAAGTGTGTGTGTGTGTGTGTGTGTGTGTGTGTGTGTGTGTGTGTGTGTGTGTGTGTGTGTGTGTGTGTGTGTGTGTGTGTGTGTGTGTGTGTGTGTGTGTGTGTGTGTGTGTGTCGTTTGTTTGTATTGTGCATCGTTCATGTGTGGTTTATAACAGTAGATATACATGTATATATTAATAACATAAATATAATGTACTTACTTCGTGGGATTGCTTTGACATGAAGCACAGAGGAGAGGATGAGGAGGGTGGCTGTAATCTTTATCATCACTGATTAAAACTGAACTGAATTTAATAGATGGGAATAAACAGATTAGAATAAACAGATGAGAATAAACAGATGAGAATAAACAGATCAGAATAAACAGATGTTTACTGAAGGAGAAGTTCTGGAGTCTGAAAGAGAATGAAGGAGGTCTCGTTCTTTAGTTCAGAAGAATCAGCCAATCAGATTAAAGATATGATGTTACATCATCTGTTTCTGGAAAGAGGACAGTCTGGATTATTGCACATATCATGAACAGTATAGCTGCTACTGATGCACCTTATGTCTCCTCATGTACATACTGTACCTTATGCACCTTATGTCTAACCTCATGTACATACTGTATGTAAATATCTTTGTTTAATTCATCTTTTATTCTCTCCTTGCCCCTCCCCCATCTTCTTTTCTTTCTCTTTCTGAAAATAACTAAAATGATGGAGCTGCACTAAAAATTATTTCACCCACTTCTTTACACCTTTAACCTGTGATGTGACAATAAAGATGATTCTGATTCTGTGACATCTTGGAGCGAAAGGTAGCCTGGGATCAAATACCGTTTTCAGGTTTCTGGTCCGGTCTGGAGTGGAAATAACTTTACGTCATCAGGCGGCCGGAACCCACGACCGGAACCTCCAGCGCTGTGCGCCTTCAAAATGATTCCCCTAGTTTAAAACTTGTTTAGTTTGGTATAATCGTATCGTTTCTTTTGGTATAATAATGGTTTGGTTTCTTCATCTTTTATTCTAACTCGTAGCGCGACTAGCGAGACTAAACGAACTGATTCACATTATGTGGGGAACAAAAACAATGTGACACAAACCGGAACCAACCACCGGAACAACTTTGTTTTTTCCCCCCTTTTTTCTAAACCGGATCACAGGGCTCAGTTTAAGAATGAATACCAGGCTTTCCTCCAACCTGCTCATCAGAAGCAGTTAGGGGTTCAGTGCCTTGCTCAATAAAAACACACTGGTCATGTGATCAAAGTGTCACATGTGTGTGTGTGTGTGTGTGTGTGTGTGTGTGTGTGTTTGTGCGCATGTGGTTGTGTGATGGAGGATGAGGAGGTCAAACCATCAATAGTTAAAGCAATGTTTGAGGAAGTCATCAGTGGGTGAAGAAGAACTTTATGGATTTTCCAAAGTCATACTGTAGCTGTTTTCAACTTGGTGTCCCTATTTATGACATGTTACTATAGGCTAAAATGTCCCAAAACATGTCCAAAAACGTTTCACAAATTATCGGAAAAGAAACACTACTTCACAATTTAAATAAAAATACCAAAAAATAGCAGATATAAAGTACAAGCTCACAAGAGTGTCACATCGCAACAGCCAAACTGAGGGACTTTATGTAAAAAAGCTAGCCATGGTTCACATGACGCTTGTCTGTCACAAGCGTCATGGCGGAATTTCTGGTTTTGGCACTTTCTCCATTTACAACCCGTACATGTATAGAGTGTTTGTTCAGTAACCGTGTTAAATAGCTCTATATTGTGATAGTAATCATTGTTATAGAGTATTTATTCAGTAACCGTGTTAAATAGCTCTATACTGTGATAGTAATCATTGTTATAGAGTATTTATTCAGTAACAGTGTTAAATAGCTCTATATTGTGATAGTAATCATTGTTATAGAGTATTTGTTCAGTAACAGTGTTAAATAGCTCCATATTGTGATAGTAATCATTACTATAGAGTGTTTGTTCAGTAACAGTGTTAAATAGCTCTATATTGTGAATGGACGCTCTCTCTTGATTGGCTGAAATTGGCAACCCACCAGCAGTGAAATGTAAGAGAACATGACGCACAATTATGTTTTCTCATTCCTTTATTGATATTGTGACATTCCATTCAAACCAAGCAAATTAAAGCCAAAATCTAACATCTGAACTTCAAACCATTCATGATCAGGGGCCCAGATCCCAGGGGGGAAGGAACGGATAGAAACACAACAGTGGAGCTGAAAAACGGAAAGATAAATAATCACCTCAGACCACCCTAGAGGACCATGTCCACACATCACCTCAGACCACCCTAGAGGACCAGGTCCACCCATCACCTCAGACCACCCTAGGGGATCAGGTCCACCCATCACCTCAGACCAACCTAGAGGACCAGGTCCACACATCACCTCAGACCACCCTAGAGGACCAGGTCCACCCATCACCTCAGACCACCCTAGGGGATCAGGTCCACCCATCACAGGGAAATAGTGATGTCATGATGATCGTAACACATTAATTATCACACATTATAAATGATTACATAATAATAAATGACTTATGGTCAATTATAAAATAATATGGTTGACTGACTTCCATTCAGATGGATATTAATATTATATATGTTATGAAGAACTCTGATTGTGTTTGTGATCATTTATTTAATGTTTCAATATAGTGTAGAACTGAAATATTATGTTTGTGTTTTCTGACGACAGAAACTATACAAAGTAATTTGATGAACTGCCCACACTAATTGGGACTCCCTCTTCCTTTGGTGTGGCGCCCAGGTGGCGCCTAAACCCTGACCTTTAACCTCACATAAACTATGTCTATAAACCTAACTTTAACCCTAACCTTAACCTCACCTCAAAACCACATCGACCTGGGCGAAACACCGGGAAAAGACAGTAATTATCGTTAGCCTTAGCTAGCCAATTAGCATTTTTAATTGTTTAAAGGACACATTAGTGAAAAAGGTTGATGTTGTCATCATTGTGCTGCTGTTATGACTATTTAAAAGCTGAATGGACACACATGTATTTCCTCCTCTCTCCACCAGGGGGCAGCGATGACTCTCTGCTTCTCTGAAAACACACCCAGGTGTTCTGTGAAAAGACAAAAAAACAATAAGAATCAGAATGTATTAACTGTGTGAACATGTTAACAGAATAACCTTCCCTTATAGTAAATTAATCATTCCCAAATGATTATTAATGTGTCATTCATAACTTGTTAATTTTTTTTAATGGTTAATGATTTAAAACTATTCTATAAATGGTTAATAGTTCATGAACAAGTTATTAGTAGGCTACTTACTACTTAAAACTACTTAAAACCCTAACCTCCAGCACCCTCCCTGCAACTACAATAAACATCAAAGTAGAAACAACTCCATTCAAAGTCCATTCAAACAACATTTGACCAATACTTTGTCAATAGTGTATCTTAGTAGGAAGGGCAGCTCAGTTGGTAGAACACTCTCCTGGACCACAAGGTTCTGTCTTTGATCCTGCTAGTGATGGAATGATCAGTGTTTTAAATGTACTGAATCATTGGGTACAGTTTACTGAAATGTTGTTCAACTGATCCTCTCAGACTATGGGATCTCCAAACTACACAGTTTACCAAGAGCCCCCCCCCCCCATCTGATCACATTGTCATCAGTGTTGTCTGATACAACAAATCATTTGATTATTAAATTTGATTATTAGACTCATTACTATAAGAAATTAAGCAGAAGACACATGATAATGTGAATTCACGCGACCGGGAATGTTTACCAGGCTAGTTGTTTCACTTCTTACACAAGCATGTTGTTTTGTGTATGTTTTCTAGTTTTATACTCTTTTATACATACACAAAAAAAAAAGTTCAGTAAAAAGAAAGAGGAAGTGAACCTGGGTGTGTGGGAGGAGTCTAAAGATTCTCATTGGTTGTCGGCACTAGAATACGACCTGATAGAAAAAGAAGAGAGAAAGTTAAAACACACACACACATAAATCAAATGTACTGTATTGTGTGCATTTCTCCATAGCATGCATAAATGTACACACAATAACACAATAACACAACAACATTAGGGTTCAGTCATCAGAACTAATGTGAACATTTGACTCTTATTTAGGACTAAATGTAACACTGATGTATTAAAGCTAAATGTGACAACATAGAAAACACTTTGACCTCTAACTAGGTAGTCTAAACTGGTCTAAACCGGTTAAGGTTCTAAACCAATAGAAACCAGTTTAGGTTGTGGCTTTACATGTTTGTTTGTTTGTTTGTTTGTTTGTTTGTTTTTTTGTTTGCATTTCTGTGAGGGTTCCACATGTCATGTGATCCTCTGTTGATCTGACCTCATTTCTTCCACTGGTAGTATATTAATTAATTAAACATGTTAATTAAACATGCTAATCACCTTGTTTCTTCCACTGGAAGTAGATGAGTCCAGACAGGAACAAGACCAGACCCAGAACCAGACCTGCTGCTCCCATGGCCACCTTGTTCTTCACTGACTCTGGCATGGAGTCATCTGACAATACAAATATCACATCAAATCATATATCATATCATATCATATATCATATCATATATCATATCATATCATATATCATATCATATCATATATCATATCATATCATATCATATCATATCATATCATATATCATATCATATATCATATCATATCATATCATATCATATATCATATCATATCATATATCATATCATATCATATCATATCATATCATATCATATCATATCATATCTCATATCATATCATATCATATCATATCATATCATATTACTACAGTAGATTAAAACACCTTGTTCTTCACAGACTCTGACATGGAGTCATCTGACAACAACCAAACACAATACAGTCCTTGTGAGTTTGTTCAGTAATAATGAGTCCAACCCTATTGGTCCAGTCCTTGAGGAGTTTGTCACCTGATGTGACATGTCCTTCTTAGAGCTAAATACATCCAAAGCAAAGGATATGATGATAGATTTTAGAAGACATGAATCAACCTTTTACTATGATGATTATAAACCAGGCTGTGGAATGTGCAGAAAGTATCTTGGGACAGAGTCATAGACTCAGAACTGTGAGGCTGTTTGTAAAAAAGAACATCCGCTTGTTCTGTCTTAGAAAACTGTCTTGTTTTCACATTGATAAAACCATGATGACTCTTTGATCAGCTTTTATAAAATCAATCTGGTCTTTTGTCTGTTTTTATCAAGCTCAAAGCGCGGCACTCGGTGCCGCGCTATGAGCTTGTATATCTGCTATTTTTGAAAAGTCTAGTTTTTTTCAGAAAAATTAAGACATACAGTATGTTGAGAGATATTTGACAGTTAAAAATGTTCACTTTAAAAATATATACAAATATTAGTGAACATTTGTGCAAATATCTGCACAAATGTTCACGATTTTTCCAAAATAGCAGATATACAAGCTCATAGTGCGGCACTCAGTGCCGCGCTATGAGCTTTTATATCTGATATTTACACTAGTTTACAGTAACTGACCCCAGTCCATCTTGATAGGCGCGGTCAGGCTGGGATGTTCCACCATGCATGTGATCTTCTCTCCTGATCTGTAATACACACACACACACACACACACACACACACACACACTCACACATTAGTAGTAGCAGCCGATCTACACGCTGAAACGCGCCGCAATTCGACACATTGATCCGTTGATCTTTGTTAATATTCTGTTTGACTATTTTTGTGTAGGAGCGTGAATGCCCCGCTGGGCTCTCCTCCACTCTAGTGTTTATAGTGTATTCCACTATTCCCTCCCCATTGCAGAACAAATAGGAAGGCAAGAGGCAGAAGAAACTTAGTAACGAGATACGTTCTAGTGTACTCCTGTGTGTATTCATGTATAGCACGTTTGCGCACGCGGGTGTGTGTGTATGTTTGTGACACTTAATATTAGCCTACCAATTAATGGGCCATTTGTTTTATTTTTAAAGAATATATACATAGAAATACACACCTAATAGACACCTATACATATTATGTATAGGTGTCTATTAGGTGTGTATTTCTATGTATAGGTGTCTGTTAGGTGTGTACCTGGGTGTGTACTCCAGGTAGGAGTGGTACTGGTAGTACCAGTCTCCATCAGACAGCTCATCGGTAGAGGAGAGACCGGAGGTCAAAGGTTCTTGACCTCTCCACCAGGTCACCAGGATCACTTTAGGATAGAAGTCGTAGCTGCTGCACCTCAGCATGTGAGTGTGTTCACCACGACGAGGGGGAGTCTCTGACTTCAGTCTCACTTTGGGCTCCACTGGATGAATAAGATTATTATTATTATTATAATAATAATAATAATTATTATTACCAGTCATAGGAACATGTCATTATCACTAATAATTGTATATCATCCAAATACGATCCAAATGATCCAGAAAGCCGCAACACGCTTGTGGTCTTCAACCAGCCAAAATGTTAACGTTTCCCGGCTCTCCCCCGTTCTCCTCTCCCTCCATTGGCTCCCACTTGCTGCCCTCACCGAGTGCAAAACACTGATGTTGGTCTACAAAGCAACCAAAGGTATGACACCCCCATATCTTCAAGCCTGATCCAACCCTACAACCCCTCCCGCTCACTCTGAATCTTCTCTAAAACACCCTGGAAAACGCTCCACACGTCCTAGACTCTTCTCCCTTCTCTAAAACACCCTGGACAACGCTCCACACGTCCTAGACTCTTCTCCCTTCTGGCTCCCAAACGGTTGAACAAACTCTCCATTGCAGTTAGAGCTGCAGACTCACTCCCAATCTACCACCATAATCTGAAGACTGTAACACTAGACCTAGCCTTGATGACCTTGCAGGCTTATGCAAAGGTTCAAATGTAATTTAGATATCATGTTGTAGACAGATGCCAGGTTCATTGTAGACCTGGCATCCTATAGTTTGGATAATTTCAATGTACAGATATGTTTGTTTGATATTATACTGTTTAGACTGATGATAGGTTCTTGGTTTACCTATGATCCTAGATTACTATTTCTATGCATTTGATGTATTACCTTGTGTTTTCCTTACTTACTGTAAATCACTCTGGATTAAGAGCGTCTGAAAAATGCCTACATTGCAATTGTAAGTGTCAGTGTTTGGCCACCAGATGGCACCAGAGAATAACATTTCATAGAGTACTGTAGATTCTACAATAGTCTACAGTTTTCTACAAAGTAGAATGCATTTATATAATATAATTTAAACATATTGAATAATACATAGTTACACAGTGCTTTACATAAACAACAATAAAACATTAAATATCATTTAATGAAAATAGTTCGAATGAACAAGATTAGAAACAAACAAAACAATATATAAATACACATTGTCCTGTAAAATATTACTAAAGTGATTAAAAACATAAAAAACAAACTAGTAAAGACAATCATTAAAATATAAAATCAGGTGTTGAAATGAAGTGTATAGAGGTGTGTTTTAGCCTGCATGGTTCTTTTTAAAGTTAATTTAAAAACATTAATCCTGGTGTCTCTGTTTTAGGCAGGTCATTATATGACGGTGAAAACACAATAGATCTATATGTTTCATTTATACTCGGTGTACGATGGTGACACCACATGTTGTGAGCTTGTAGATCTGCTATTTCCACTGCGTGACAGCGTGTTAGGATACAGTATAAATCAGGCTTAAAGGAGTAGTTCACCCCAAAAATTACTTATTTTCTATCAATTACACCCCATGAAGCATTGAATTCATGGAGATTTTTTAGTTTTTGTCTCATTCCTGAGACAATCATTTGATGACCGGCGGTCTCTCCGGTAGGAGACTCAAAGAGTCTCCTTTGAGTCTCCTACCGGATACATTAGCATCTTTCCACCGGTATTCAAATTATTGTCTCAGGAACGAGACAAAAACTAAAACATCTCCATGCATTCAAGGCTTCATGGGGTTTAATTGATAGAAAATCCTTTTTTTGGGGGGGTGAACTACTCCTTTAAATGTTTAAGAGGATCTGAAATGTTTCTCAGCAGATTAAGTAATGTTTTATAATCATTATCAGATCAATATTAACACCATTAATCATCTCTGAATAGAATCATGTGATTTCATGTTATAGTTTATGAGGTGATGAGTGTTGAGTGCTGCTCTGAGATCAGCTCACCTCTCTTGTTCAGAACAGAGGAGTAGTCGATCTCAATGTTGTGTTTGCAGAATGCCTCTCGTTGTGCTCTCCTATAGGCCAGTCTTGTAGGATCTTTATTGAGGCGCTCTGCGTTCTTCACACCAAACTCAGTGTATCCAACAAACTGATCTACTCTACTGTCCCACCTGAGGATCTCATCACCATCGAAATGATATGACTGTATGAACTGTATGTCCTTCAGCTCACTGGAGTTAAACACACAGCGGGAAGCCCTATAGAACACATATCCATCTGGAAATAGACAATTAAAAATGTCATTAATGTTCAGTTTTATTATCATCTGTATAATATCAACACTGCTTGATTTTTTGGCTTACGTGTACGTGAAATGATGCCCTCTCAAGACGAGAGAGGTTGTGAGAGGACGCTGGCGCTGTTTGTTTGCCGCTTCTCCAACCCCTAGCTAGCTTCTATGTGATTTGTTTTAACTTTTTAGAGTTTTAGAGTTTTAGAGTTTAGCTTTTGTAGTGAGTTTTAGCCCTTTTATTTTGCACAGCGGACGCCACTGACTACATCTGTGAGTGGATATTGTGTATGTCCAACACGAACGGAGACTGTCCTTACTACCTGCTGCCGACGTTCTCCAATTCCGGCAAGCATCGGACCAGTCTCCCGCTGTTGGCAGTCATTTGCCTGGACACCTCAGTCTCCGTCCAGCGCTGCAGAGCTCCAATAACCCGGGCAGCCCTCCAGCTGTCCCCGGTGCGGTTAGGCCTCGTTGCCTGGGACCGCCTCTCCTCTGCCAGACAGCCGTCGGTTGTTCAACGTGGCTAACAGCTGCCAACAACACGCTGTTCCAGTCCTCCATAACCTCCTGGATTCTGCTGCTAAGGTGGCTACTGCTGAGGTATATTCCCGGACAGCCTCCCAGCTGTCCCTCGGTGCCTCCTACCCACCTGCCGGTAGCTGCAGCCACTCAGTCGACAGGCGACCGGTGGCCGCAGCTAACCAGGCTAACGGCTAACTCCAGGTTCAACTTCTCATACTCCGTAATATGCTCAAATACTCTACCTCACTCCTACTGGGACTCAATAACTGCACTATTCCAAAATGCATCTCATTCACCAAACAACTTGGAATCCTACGTCGACCCCGTTACACTCACAGAAGCACCCGCCGAAAGTTTGTGTACACTCAGCCTGGCCACTCCATTACAATCATCTGTTCTGCTCCCCGCTCCGTCGCACCTCGATTGCGTCATCAGAACATCGGCGCACTTGGATGTTGTAGCAGCTCTGCGAGGCTGCCACACTCCAAGCAGCATGGAAAACGCGAGTGGATCTCAAACAGCATGGAAAACGTGGAGTGGATCTCACACTACTTCCCCCCCTACAGAAATACATCACCCCAACTACTGTAAAAATGGACCTTCTCAACATCCAAGCACTTAAACAAAAATCCTCATTTATTAACGACCACATTTTGGACAAAGGACTAGACATTATGTGCCTAACAGAGACCTGGCAGCTCCCAGATGTCTATAAATCCTTAAATGAAGCATGTCCACCCGGCTATAAATACCTGGTAAAACCCTGCAGCACTTTTCGTGGCGGCGGCTTTGCAGTATTTCACCGCCTCAACCTGGATCTGTCCCCTTTCCCTCTGCCTACACAGTCATCGTTTGAAGCACTTGCTTTCAAATGTAAACCCCCATTTCCCATGACAGTATTACTCATATACCAGCCACCTAAACCTAACCCTGCCTTTATTCCAGAACTGCATGACCTACTCACAACTCTCTGTACTACTCTGGCAAATCTGATAGCTCTTGGTGATATTAACATTCATGTTGACAACCCCACCCGCCCCCCTGCCTCTGACCTACTGCAATTACTGGACTGCTTAAACCTCACCCAACACATCAACGTCCCCACACATGACAAGGGGCACACCCTGGACTTAGTCATTACTCATTCTATCCACATCACCAATATCCAAGTACATGAAGTAGGTGTGTCTGACCACAGACTCATCCAAATGGAGCTGCCATTCCCATCCCCCCACGCCAAACCCAAGCGCCAAATGTCCTTCAGAAACATCAGAAATATCAACCAAGACTCAATAACACTGGACCTTCAACATCTCTCCTCTGCAAACTTCCCTTCAGCAAGTGAAGCAGTGGATTTTTATAATAAATCCCTGACCGGTCTCTTGGATCTCCACGCCCCAATAAAAAACATAACTGTCACTTTTTCACGCACAGCCCCCTGGTACACCTGTGAGCTGCGAAAAATGAAGACAGCTGCGCGCATCCTAGAGCGGCGTCTCAAAGCCACAGGACTCACCGTGCACAAACTGACCACCAGAAGGCCTACTCTAAAGCCCTTAGAGATGCACGAGCTCAATTCTATTCCAATTTAATTAACAATACCCCCGGCAACTCCAAGCAGCTTTTTTCCACCATTAATCAGTTTCTCAAACCGCAACCTTCCACTCACTCAGCATTCACAGAGGAACAATGCAATAACTTCATCTCCTTCTTCACCACTAAAGTAAACACCATCCGGTCCCAGCTCTCCAGACACTCCACATCTCCAGTTTCCCCTGCCCCCCGCATGGGATTTCTCAGCCTCTCCGCTGTTTCTCCACCACCACGCAGCAAGAGGTCGTGGACATCATCAAAAGGATGAAACCCTCCACCTGTGCCCTGGACCCCTTCCCCACAGCCCTAGTAAAGCTTAACATCTGTGCCATAAGTCCCCTGATAACTAAAACCATAAACCTCTCACTCCAGTCTGGCCTTGTTCCCTTTGCATTGAAGACAGCCATCATCACACCCCTGCTCAAAAAACCCTCATTAGATCCCGACAACTTGGCCAATTACAGACCCATTTCTAACCTCCCTTTTCTCTCCAAAATTTTGGAAAAAGTGGTGGCAGCACAACTCCAGGACCACCTTGACATAAACAGCATTGCTGAGAAATTTCAGTCTGGTTTCTGTGCAGCCCATAGCACGGAAACAGCCCTAGTCAGAGTCAATTCAATTCAATTCAATTCAAAGGGCTTTATTGGCATGAGAAAACATACGTTTACATTGCCAAAGCAGAATGCACAATACAACAATACAGCAATACAATCAAAACAAAAAATATGTACATTTGAAAGTCAGAATCTTCAATAGATCAATTTCTATGTACCAAGATCACTGGGTGCAGGTATGGTGCCGGAATATACACAATGATTAGTCTTTAGGGTGGTTGTGTTCCGTTTGATATCCTTCTCCTATCACAGCAACTCACAAATCTTGCTGCTGTGTTTGCACATTGTTGTACTTCGCCCAGCAGATATGGGAGTTTTTTGTCATTGGTCATGTTTTCAAAATCTCCGTGTGTGGTTGTAATCTGTGGGAAGTATGTGTCTCTGATGTCTTGGTACAATGGACAGACGGTTAGGAAGTGTAGCTCGGTTTCCACTTCATTTTGTGTGCAGTGGGTGCATAGTCTGTCTTCTCTCGGGATACAGGTCTGCCTGTGACGACCTTTCTCGATCGCAAGACTGTGCTCACTGAGTCTGTACCTAGTTAAGATTTTTCTTTGTTTTGGGTCAGTCACGGTGCTCAGGTATTCTGCCACTGCGTATTCTCTGTTTAGGGCCAGATAGCATTCTAGTTTACTCTGCTTTTGTGTTGCTTCTTTCCAGTGTGTCAGGTAGTTTACCTTTTGCTGTTTTATAATTTGGTTTAGTCCAATGGGTTTTCTATCTCGTGGCTCTGTTTGTGTTTGTGCCCGGAGTTCCAGGGCCAGCTGGCTGAGGGGGCATCTCTCTAGAGTTTCGATGTGTGTGAGTGCCTTGTTATGGAGTGCATCTAGGTCGCTTTCTTTTAGGTGGTTGTAGAACTTAAGTGCTCTCTTTTTTATTTTGATAATGAGTGGGTATCGTCCTAATTCTGCCCTGCATGCATTATTTGGTGTTTTTCGCTGGGTACGGAGAATGGATTTGCAGAATTCTGTGTGTAGGGTCTCGGTTTGGTGTTTATCCCATTTTTCAAGGTCATGGTTTGCTAATGGTCCCCAGATCTCACAACCATAGAGGGAAATTGGTTCTATCACAGAGTCCAGTATTTTAAGCCAGGTTTTAATTGGGATGTCTATTTTGATGTTTCTTTTGATAGCATAGAATGCCCTTCTTGCCTTGTCTCTCAGGTCCTTTACAGCTTGGTTGTAGTTCCCTGTGCTGCTGATGTTTAGGCCAAGGTAGGTATAGTTTTTTGTTTGTTCTAGTGGGATTGTATTTAGGACAAATTGATGGTTTTGGCGGCTGGATCTTTTTTGAAATATCATGATTTTAGTCTTAGTTAGGTTCACTGTCAGGGCCCATGTCAGAGTCACAAACGACTTACTGATGGCAGCGGATGCAGGTTCCCCATCACTCCTCATCCTGCTTGATTTGACTGCAGCATTCGACACTGTTCACCACGACATCCTCCTCAACCTTCTTCACTCCATTGGTCTCTCTGACTCTGCTCTAAACTGGTTTCATTCCTACCTCTCCGACAGAACCGAGTGCGTATCCCTGGGAGGAAAACAATCCCGGACACACCATGTCACCTGCGGTGTCCCCCAGGGATCCGTACTCGGCCCCACACTCTTCACACTCTACATGCTCCCCCTCGGCCATGTCATCAGTCAGCATGGCTTCTCGTTCCACTGCTATGCCGACGACACTCAATTGTACCTCAAAATTGACCCACCCCCCCTCAAACCAGCCACCGCCATCTCCGTCACCCCCCCTGCAGACCTGCCGGCACCATCTCCTTCATCCACACTGACCACCTGCCTGGAGGAGATGAAGGCGTGGATGAAACTCAATTTCCTACAGTTAAACAGCTCCAAGACTGAAGCCATCTTAATTGGCAGCCCCCACCAGATCAAATCATGCCCCATAACCAGCATCTCATTCTCCGGTCAAAATCTCCCCCTCTCATCCACAGTCACCAACCTGGGTGTGAAAATGGACCCGCACCTCACCTTCGAGGAACACATTAAACACCTGTGTAAAACCTCCTTTTTTCACCTCAGGAACATCTCCACACTCCGCTCCACACTCACCCTGCCAGATGCTGAGAAACTCGTCCACGCCTTTATCTCCTCCAGGCTGGATTACTGCAATGCACTACTCATCGGGATCCCTAGCAAGAGCCTCCAAAGGCTCCAATACATCCAAAACAGCGCTGCTAGGGTCCTGATGAGAGTGCGAAAATATGACCATATCACACCCACCCTCCGCTCACTTCACTGGCTCCCCATCTCCTTCAGGACCGAATACAAGATTTCCCTTCTCACCCATCAATTCATTTACGGCAACCCCCCCCCCCCCCCCCTACCTCAAAGAACTCCTCACCCCAAAGCCCGCCACCCGAAGCCTCCGCTCCAACAACACCAACCTTCTTGTTGTCCCTGACACCAACCTCCGCACCATGGGCGACCGGGCCTTCTGTCACACAGCCCCATGTCTGTGGAATGCCCTCCCAGACCACCTGAGAGCACCACAGTCCACTGATGCCTTTAAAAATGGACTAAAAACCTACCTTTTAAAAAAAGCATTTTTCAAATTTTCATGGACTTTGTTTGTTTTTCGTACTAAGTTTTAATTTCTAAATTTTGGCCTTTTAGTTTAGCCTAGTTGGGTCTATTGTAATTGTTTTGTTGCCTATGCTGTTTTTATGCCTTGATTTTAATTGTAGCACTCTGAGATTCGTGAGAATGTAAAGTGCGTTATAAATAAAATGTATTATTAATATTATTATTACTAGGCTAACTGCCCCCTATCGGCCAAATATGTCACTACATAAAGTCTAAAATAGGTTCAGGATGTGAAATATGGCATTAATATATTTTTAATGTATATTGAATATCTTAAATACAATGAGATTGAGCTACCAGTTAAGTTTTGTTTCTCTTACTATGTGTCCAGATGTCTAGCATGGCTGAGTAAACAAGGACTCTGTCTGTCTGTCTGTCTGTCTGTCTGTCTGTCTGTCTGTCTGTCAGACCCCATCATGTATTTCCAGGATAACCCCTTTTTTTATACCTAGGTGATTTGAAAATAGCGTAGATCTGCTATTTTCAAACATTTTAGTACTTTTACTTTTGGTACTTTAAGTAAATTTTGATGCCAATACTGTTGTACTTTTACTCAAGTAAATGTTGAATTCCGGACTTTTACTTGTAACAGAGTACTTCTAGATTGCATTATTGAGACTTTTACTTAAGTAAAACATTTGAGTACTTTTCCCACCACTGACTCTAGTCAGCAAACAAGGTCAATAGTCACATAGAGAGTAGAGAGAACAATGTAGAGCCTCAAAGAAACTAGGATACCAGGTCAATCATTATAACAATCAGCTGAGTTACATTAAACAAATAAAGGTAATTATTTATACTGTAATTAAAGCCTGCATTGCAAACCTGAACAAAAACACTAAACTGTTGCTTTTTAAATTAAATTGCAGTATTTTATATAACCCCCAAATGTATCAAATAAATCATCATTCAATTCAAATAATTGAATGAGTGCATTGACTTCTGGGGGGTCCCCAGACAACATTTTTTGGGGGTCCCCAGATGATTAGCTTAATAGGTAACATTGTTTTCTCACTCAACAGTAAACAAACCAACATACAGTATAAGTGGATACAGGGTATCTGCACATTTATAAAGTGACAATTTAATGACATTTAAGACCTTTTTTAATAGCAAATTGGCCAAATTGTCAAATGAATAAGAGACAGGCAAACATTGTGAAAATAACCGATCTACAAGCACATAAAAATATGATTATTTTGGGTGGTCTCC
The DNA here is from genome assembly GCF_963280865.1 of Gymnoscopelus braueri. Lineage (NCBI taxonomy): Eukaryota > Metazoa > Chordata > Actinopteri > Myctophiformes > Myctophidae > Gymnoscopelus > Gymnoscopelus braueri. The sequence continues at coordinate 50,022,108 of NC_137608.1, read as the reverse complement.
AGTTCAACTAGGATTATTTTGAGGGGTCCCACCCATTTGAAATAGGATTACCATTTTAACCTCCCCCCACCCAAAGTGATAGGCCAAACCCACAGCTTCAAACCAACCCCCCAAGGTGATAAGCCACGCCCACCCCCAGCCGCCAGCAGATCTACAAGCTATGAGCTTTTTTTGTATTAATCAATAAAATAAACAACCATAAAATAACATTAAAGTAATACTAGGTAACTTTTTCAACAAACTAAAGTTAAATTGTATATCTTTTGTGAGTGGCAAATGTTTCACAACACCCACTCCATGAATTTCACCCCCGAAAGCCTTTTATAAACTATTTTCTATTGAAACGGTGGTTAGGTTAGCCATTCCCGGCGAAAATGACGTCATCCGGCCGGAAAACAGAAACGGAAATGCACCGGTTTCCTGTTTGGCCAGGAACTACCGCACCGGTTTCCTGTTTGGCCAGCCCAGGAACTACCACGCTAATAACAAAAAGGAATCTCACGCTGTTTTTAAGAGATTGTAGGATTTGAAGATGGAAAAACAACAGAAAAAGATAACACAGCTCACGGTGACTAAAGCTCCACTGGCTAACAGAAACGATCCACTAATCTGAGTTCCCAGAAGTTTTCGCCAGCTCGGCGAGGAACTTCTGGGCCAGAGCCCTGGTATTTGTGGGCGGGATGTAACTTACGCTCAGAATCTGAGCGGACTCTTACCGGTCTGAGAGCTGTGCAACTCGTCTAAAAAGTCTGACAAGAGGCAAACAGCAGTACACAACAATGGCGGCCGAAATTTCTCAAGGGGAAATTGCTTCCCGTCGATCCTATTTAGATGCAACACCCAGTGCATGTGGATCCCGCCCCCTTTTCTTCATTGGCTGTTGATTTGAATCACGACGCAGTGGCCACGCCCCTGCTGTCCAAGCTCCGACGCAATGCCTCCCAGACTAACGATCCACAGATAGTATAAAACAATTAAAATAACGCTTTTTGAAACGCTTCCGTCTTCCGGTGAAAACAAATGGAATTCTTGGTAACGCAGGAATAAACGAAAGGCCTGCAGTGACGGTAATGACCAGCAGAGGCTGCTAAAAATCGTTATTTGTGGACCTGCATTGTATTGCTTTAACAACACACTCTACCATCCTTCAGTGGTGGAAAAAGTTGTCAAACGTTTTACTTAAGTAAAAGTATCAAAAATTGCAATATAGAGAAATACTCTGTTACAATTAAAAGTCCGGAATTCAAAATGTACTTGAGTAAAAGTACAAAAGTATTTTTATCAAAATGTACTTAAAGTACCAAAAGTAAAAATACTCATTATACAAAATGTCCCATTTCAAGTTTTGAAATGTATCCAAAAAAAATTTAAATAGCAGATCTACAAGCTCTCAATGCATCAAATCGTGATTAGTGACGCATTGTGAGCTTGTATATCGGCTTTTCAAATGGCCTATAGGGCTGAAGTGGTTACTGTATGTTTTGTAATGATAATCAAAATCTACAAAGTAACTAGTAACTAAAGTTTTCAAATAATTGTAGTGGAGTAAAAGTACAATATTTGCCTCTGAGATATAGTGGAGTAGAAGTAAAAGTATTGGAAATTGGAAATACTCGAGTAAGTACAAATGGCTCAAAATTGTACTTAAGTACAGTACTTGAGTACATGTACTTAGTTACTCACCTCTGTAATTTAATTAATGAATCACAGGAACATTTTGATGGTAACTGTTGTATAATCGTATTATCTTGGATTTTGACATTATTATACATTATTATCTTTTAATTGAAAATCCAAATAAATAAAGTAAAGTGTATCAGATACGCTCAGTGGTCATTGGTCATGGGCCGCGGTAACACGCCGTCCCACCAGTCTTTTGAGCAGGAGCACGCACACGCACATGCATCCATTAAAACAACCCTTAAGTTCACACCTCAACAAAGGCTGCCGACTGCCGGGTGTCACACCAGGTGAATTAACATAGGAATGAGCCTAGATGCATATCAATTGTCCATTGTGTGACCTGTAGTTAGGTGTTAAGCCATGTGCGCGTGACGTCTTTAAAATAGTGTCCCACCAGAGATAGATTCACCAAATCAACACTGCGCTTCCTCAGACGCTTTTTGGATGGTAAACGCTTTAAAAAAAAAATCTGCACAGTATACGTATATAGTGTAACACGGTAGAACACACCACTGCATCTACATAGTTGTACCATCTACACCTCACCTACATCTCAGGCTGTACAGAGCAGATACTAATGCATAGATTTGTAATAAATAAAAATAAAGCACGATGAGCACATATTTATGTTAACTAGAAATACATATTATTTAGAAAATATTTCACCATAAATGCTTAATATACATGTTTAAACATTTTCATTAATGTTAAATATATTCAACCGTTTTAGTTAAGAACTATTGTGTTCATAGTATTCATGTACCTTTCACTGGTGGTTTCTTCAAGGCAGTGAGAATGGTGTCCAGGTTGACTTTGCACCACGCCTGTTCATTCAGAACTAGTTCATAAGCTGCTGGGAAGGTGATATGATCTACAAACGGAGGCTGAGGCTCCACCTTCTTCCCTTTGTTGAAGTCTGCGTACACCATCACTTCACCATCCAGTGCCATCATCCACTCTTTATATGAGACTTTAACTGTGTCTGAACAGCCAACGAATTTAATGTCCTCATGGAACACTGGAAATAAAACAAAAATGACATTAAATTCAACAACAAACTTCTTCACAGTGACAATAACACATAATCATCATATTAATCTTGTTTGTAGTGGTAGAAAAAATACTCAAATATTTTACTTAGCGAAGTAAAAGTATCAATACTGCAATTTAGAAGTACTCTGTTACGAGTAAAAGTCCGGAATTCAAAATTTACTTGAGTAAAAGTACAAAAGTATTGCTATAAAAATGTATTTAAAGTACCAAAAGTAAAAGTACTAAAATGTTTGAAAATAGCAGATCTACAAGCTCACAACGCGTCGCGATGCGACACGTTGTGAGCTTGTAGATCGGCTATTTTCAAATAGCCTACACAGTAGGTATAAAATAGGGCTAAAGTGGTTAATGTATTTTTTTATAATGTTATAATTTATGTCTGCAAAGTAACTATTAACTAAAGTTTTTCAGTACAATATTTGCCTATGAGATGTAGTGGAGTAGAAGTAAAAGTACTGGACATTGGAAATACTCCAGTAAAGATAAAGTATAAGTACCTCAAAATTGTACTTGAGTAAATGTAATTAGTTACTTTACACCACTGCATGTTTGGTTCTTATATGAAGTGAAAGGTTGGATATTAAAAGTAACTTCCTGTCAAACGTTTTATTCACTGAAACAGATTCAAATGTTTTTTTTGTTTTGTATTTTATTATGAAAGTAATTCATACGGAATGATTTATTTCATGATGTCACAACAACAGTTCCTAACATCTGTTTTA